>NC_089203.1:30990004-31148386 GCF_963930695.1 Labrus bergylta | reverse complement strand
GACCTCCACCTCAGCGGGGAGGAAGTGTGGACAACAGGAACGAGAGGAATACAAAGGAGAAATCCTTCCTGCATATTATCACATATGATCTTTAGTAAAGCGTCTCCAGATAACACAGATGAATTGGCGCTCTACAAATAAAGATTGATTGATTGATTGATGAAAGGTACGTTTTCAGGAACCTAACATGCAGTTTGTATTCTAAAGACCAAAACGCACAGAAAAAGCTACGTTTAAAAATACCCACCTACATGTGGACTAGGCCTAAGTCAGGGGTAAAGTACTTCCTGCATTGCCTTACTACAGCTATGGACCTTGCTCCATTAAAGAGGTCGTTAACGCTGACAGCCCTATACGCCTAAACACTAACATCACTTCAAGCTGTTTGTTTTATGTTGAAGCCCAAAGCAACGCCCCCCCTTTCCCTCTAACCTTGTTTAGGACTGGACATGGATCTGTGCCTGCACCAGGCATTAAGTCCATTAAAGGTGACGGGTCGACGGATGGCCGTGTTGAAGTTTTAGGACAACAGTTCTCAAATTCACTGAGGTGAGATATTCATTTGATCTAAATTCCACTAAATGTAAAATAACCAGATCATTAAACTTTGGTGTTTTCATCTCTGCTCCTTTTTCCTGAGACATGAGAATATTAACATCCTGGTCTTCCTCTGTGTTTACAGCATGAATAGACAACCAGCTGTTGGACCTGGACCTGGACCTGGACCTAGACCTGGACCTGGACCCGGACCTGGACCTGGACCTGGACCCAGCTGTCAGTCTGCAATGAGCGACATGTCAGCTGGGCGCTTAATTGATTTTAAAGCACAACCAGCTTCTCTTCCACATGGGTAAGCTGTTTATGAATAATATATAAAACTCAAAGATTATGAATTAATTTTCATGGAGAGTATATTTATATCCTGCTTGTTTCTTTACTTCCTACATTTATTCTGAAACTACAAGTCTCTGAATCACATGGCCACCTTAAAGGAGCGATATGTAAGATTACATATTACTACAATGCAGCAGCCAGTATGTCCTCCTTCTAACTTTAGATTCTGCTCCTGAATGCTCTAGATTTATTTGGACCAGAGAAGGTAGGCGCTTTTAAGGCGACCCCACACGGCCGTTTTAGGGCTCTCTACAATGTTTAGAATTTAGACTGCAGTACCCATTTTAAACACTAGGGGTCAGTTAAAGAGGGCCTAAGAAACACTCTTTGCAAAAACACTTGTTTATTAGAAGCACTTATCAGAGTTCTGACTTGAATCTTAACTAAATTGTAATTTAGCCATTTTACAGCACATTTACGTTGTGTTCTTCACTGCTTGGAGCTTTGCTATTCTACATGATCCCTCCACAGACCAAACCAAGAGAGCTCCAACGTTTCCAGTAACCAGTATGTCCAGCAGCTCAACAAAGTGTTTCCGGTCTGTACATGTGCAACAGTTGTTTTCACATCTGATCTGTTCACAACAATTACCATGCTGCACTTTCAGACCAATGAAATTCACCATGTGTCAAACATGGATCTGATATTTGGTTTTAAGATTTAGTTTGATTTAATTATCTGTTCCAGGTTCTCCGGCAGGACATCATCAACTTTGTGGAGGAGGAGCTCAATAAGTTTCAGGAGGGTCTGCGTCACCCAGAAATGTTTGAGAGTCCGAGGGGTGTCGAGGATGAAGGGATCAACAGAGAGGCATTTCGAGAGATCACAGTGGACTTCCTGAGGAGAATGAATGAGGATGTGCTGGCCGACCTGCTGCAGAGGAGTAAGAGGATTTCTGAAAAGATTTTACATGCTGGATTAATGATGTTTAGAGGTAGGGAGAGGGAGAAGTGTTTCCTGCAGGAAATTCACCAGGAGGATTTCAATCAATTTGTTTTTTGTTTCTGAAACTGTAGTTAAGGCTGAGGGTGCATGTTGGTAAGGCGTCCGCCTCGACTGTAAAGTGCCACGGGAAACGCTGGTATGAAACGTGTCACATGCCATTTTCAGATTGGGTTTCCACCAAAGAGCCGTAACTTAGCTCAACTGTCATCCCGTCTTTGTGTGTTCATATTGATTCTGTGACGGCGTGATATTGGTGGCCCAGTCTTTGAACTGTGATTTCACATTCACACCACTGTTAGTACCTGTGAAGACGGTACAGAGGGGGGGTCACTTCCGCAACATTCAGATTGAAGGTGAAGTGTCACAAGGACGTAAACATCGGTCTTGAAATGGCGATCTGAACAGGGTTGATGTTCGCTTTCTTCTGAAGAGTCTAACTGTCATATTCTTTATGAATAACTTATTGGTCTTATTTGTTGTTTCTTCATTCAGGTAGCCCTTCTTCAGTTTGCAAACAGAAACTCAAATCTAACCTGAAGGAGAAGTTCCAGTGTGTGTTTGAGGGGATTGCTAAAGCAGGAAACCCAACCCTTCTGAAGCAGATCTACACAGAGCTCTACATCACAGAGGGAGGGACTGGAGAGGTCAATGATGAACACGAGGTCAGACAGATTGAAACAGCATCCAGGAAACCAGACAGACCAGAAAAAACCATCAGACAAGAAGACATCTTTAAAGCCTCACCTGGAAGAGATGAACCAATCAGAAGAGTGATGACAAAGGGAGTGGCTGGCATCGGGAAAACAGTCTTAACACAGAAGTTCACTCTGGACTGGGCTGAAGACAAAGCCAACCAGGACATACAGTTCACATTTCCATTCACTTTCAGAGAGCTGAATGTGCTGAAAGAGAAAAAGTTCAGCTTGGTGGAACTTGTTCATCACTTCTTTCCTGAAACCAAAGAAGCAGGAATCTGCAGGTTTGAAGAGTTCCAGGTTGTGTTCATCTTTGACGGTCTGGATGAGTGTCGACTTCCTCTGGACTTCCACAACACAAAAATCCTGACTGACGTTACCAAGTCCACCTCAGTGGATGTGCTGCTGACAAACGTCATCAGGGGGAACCTGCTTCCCTCTGCTCGCCTCTGGATAACCACACGACCTGCAGCAGCCAATCAGATCCCTTCAGGGTGTGTTGACATGGTGACAGAGGTCAGAGGGTTCACTGACACACAGAAGGAGGAGTACTTCAGGAAGAGATTCAGAGATGAGGATCAGGCCAACAGAATCATCTCCCACATCAAGACATCCCGAAGCCTCCACATCATGTGCCACATCCCAGTCTTCTGCTGGATCACTGCTACAGTTCTGGAGGATGTGCTAAAGACCAGAGAGGGAGGAGAGCTGCCCAAGACCCTGACTGAGATGTACATCCACTTCCTGGTGGTTCAGTCCAAACTGAAGAACATCAAGTATGATGGAGGAGCTGAGACAGATCCACACTGGAGTCCAGAGAGCAGGAAGATGATTGAGTCTCTGGGAAAACTGGCTTTTGAGCAGCTGCAGAAAGGAAACCTGATCTTCTATGACTCAGACCTGACAGAGTGTGGCATCAATATCAGAGCAGCCTCAGTGTACTCAGGAGTGTTCACACAGATCTTTAAAGAGGAGAGAGGACTGTACCAGGACAAGGTGTTCTGCTTCATCCATCTGAGTGTTCAGGAGTTTCTGGCTGCTCTTCATGTCCATCTGACCTTCATCAACTCTGGAGTCAATCTGATGTCAGAAGAGTTTTTGACCTCCCAGGAGTGTGACACAGGAAATGGAGAAACTTCAATGACACACTTCTACCAGAGTGCTGTTGACAAGTCCTTACAGAGTCCGAATGGACACCTGGACTTGTTCCTCCGCTTCCTCCTGGGCCTTTCAGTGTCAACCAGTCAGACTCTCTTGCGAGGCCTTCTGACATCGACAGGAGGTTCACAGACCAATCAGGAAACAGTCGAGTACATCAAGAGGAAAATCAGTAAGAATCTGTCTGCAGAGAAAAGCATCAATCTGTTCCACTGTCTGAATGAACTGAATGATCGTTCTCTAGTGGAGCAGGTCCAACAGTCCCTGAGATCAGGACGTCTCTCCACAGATAAACTGTCTCCTGCTCAGTGGTCAGCTCTGGTCTTCATCTTACTGTCATCAGAAAAAGATCTGACCGTGTTTGACCTGAAGAAATACTCTGCTTCAGAGGAGGCTCTTCTGAGGCTGCTGCCTGTGATCAAAGTCTCCCAGAAAGTTCTGTAAGTTTATTCATCTATAAATGATCTACTATTTTCAACAGAAAACAAACTAGTCTACCACTTGTGAAAAAACTCTCTCAGCATTAACGCGTTAATCCCGATGCGATCACGGTCAGAATTGAAAGCATCAATTTAAGTAAATCACATTTAACCTCAAGTTATTTTGTCCCTTCAGGCTCTCCGTAGATAGTGGTCCTCAGTGTCTCCCTGTAGTCTCAGTGATGTAAAAGAAGGACACTGCTGCATCTTTGAATGTTTCATTTCACTTTAACAAACTCTCAGACAGCTCAGCTGACGAGTCCAAAGTAATATCCACCTTATGACATCACACACTGACCTTATGACATCACACAGCCTGCCCGATTTATCGGTCAGTCGATAATATCGGCCAATATTAGCATGTCCAGTGACTATCAGTATCGGCTAATTTTATCTCCGATATGCACCGATATTACTCGATTTCTTCACCATTCAAATAGCATTTCATTTGAGTTTCATTGTATTACACTAGCAGTTCTCTGTCACCAGCAGAGGGCACTATATGGATTTCAACAAGCATCATCATCCAGTGTCGAGCGGTGATGCTCAGTTACTTTCCACCTGAGTGACCTTCTTGTCTTCATTATAAATCTTTTTAAAGTATTTGATAACTGAGGGATCAACACATTAAATGTGTGTATCTATATCTACAGATCGAACAGATCTGAGAAAGATATCAGCTGATATATCCGTATCTGATTTTTTCTCTTCCTAATATCGGGCTCTAATTAGTATAAGTGACTGACTTTAAAATGCTCGACCATTGAACCTCTAGCTGGTGTGAACATTCAAACACACGGATCCAAGAGCCGTGGATTCATTTCTTGAGTACAAGCAAAAAGTGGATGTATGGATTTCATGTAGACTTAAAGAAAGATAAATAAAGCAGAGTACATTACCTAAGCATCCAGGAAGGCAACAGGGAATCTAAGCTTCACAGGATCAGGCTAAATCAGAACTTACAGCCATGAACAAACTGAATTTGCAGAGCAGTGGAAACATGGTTGCAGAGTGACAGCGGGTGACATGCCCACATGTAAGGATCACCTGTTTCTTATATTTGGTCATGACACTGAGTGACTCCACCTACTTCTCGCTCAGGGAAGCTGCAGGCTTGAGATTTATAACATATATATTTATAACATGTTTTCATACTGTTTTCTCCCCCAGGCTGAGTAGCTGTAACCTGACAGAGAGAAGCTGTGAAGCTCTGTCCTCAGTCCTCAGCTCCAAGTCCTGCAGTCTGAGAGAGCTGGACCTGAACAACAACAACCTGCAGGATTCAGGAGTGCAGCTGCTTTCTGATGGACTGGAAAGCTCACATGGCAGACTGGAAACTCTTAGGTCGGGTTCTAGCTGTTTGAAAATGCTCAATCTGACATCTTTTTATGATTTCACATTGTATTAATTAGAATCTACCTGTGGATGTCTCCCTTCAGGCTGAGTCACTGTGGTCTGTCAAAGAAGAGCTGTGGAGCTCTGTCCTCAATCCTCCGCACACAGTCCTGCAGTCTGAGAGAGCTGGACCTGAGCAACAACAACCTGCAGGATTCAGGAGTGCAGCTGTTGTCTACAACACTACAGAGTCCACACTGCAGACTGGAAACTCTCAGGTCAACATTCATGGTCCCATTTCATTGATGGCACTTGCAGTAGTTATAGAGTCAGGATAATCTTTTCTATGGATGACCTCGCACATGTGATGTTTTTGTGTCTGCAGACTGTCAGGCTGTCTGATCACAGAGAAAGGCTGCAGATCTCTGGCCTCAGCTCTGACCTCAAACCCCTCCCATCTGAAGGAGCTGGACCTGAGCTACAATCATCCTGGAATCACAGGATTAACGCTGTTGACCGGTCTACAGAATTCACAATCAAAGCTGGACACTCTCAGGTATGATGAGATCTTTGTCTGTCTGGGTCACACACGAGGGTAAAACACTGAACTATGAGCGTTTAGTTTTAGAAGTTATGAGTAAAAATATAAACAAACATTATTATGATTATTAGAAAGGTACAGTTCATGCATGAGCACAAACACGGGCTAGTTGAATATATTTTATATGAGTGAGGTAATGTCCATGTTCTGTGGTCACAGAGGATGTGTTAATCTGCCCCCCCCCCCCTCTTTTTCAGGTTGGAGCCTGCTGGAGCCCAGTGGTTGACACCAGGTTTGATGAAGTGTGAGTGTTTTTTTTAAATATTTGTCACATATTCACAGCGTATTTAAAATGAGTCACTACAGCTGTTTGAATATTAAATGATTGTTAATAAACTTCCTGATTACATCACACTTATACTATAATCATTGACACTGGAGCCATAGCTTGGTATTATCTGCTGTGTTGTTGTTGCTCTGTCTCAACCCATCTCTCGTCTATCCCACTTTCTCGGTTCATCCGGTCACGTCAGCTGCTTGTTCACCAATGAGCTCAGTTCGGCTCGACGTTTCTGCCGGTTGAGAAGAACGTGTTTCCTTACAACGCTGCAGAGCGCTCGCTCTTGGTGGATTGATGTTTGTACGGTCTAAAACCGGGGCCCGTTTCAAAAATGAGACACACCTCCAACCCCGATCCACTCACATTCACACGGAGGAGTTATCAATCAGAACTCACCTCAAATAATACGAGACAACTGAAATCCACCTCTGTGGCAGGTTTTCTATTAAAAGTTGTGAACGCCCCGCCCTGATTTGTGAGCACAGAAAGCGTGAGCTGTGGTCGTGCGTCGTAACGATTCAGTCATACAGTATACGCCGGCCTTTACGCCTCTATCTCGGGTTTGAGTGACCTCCCTTTCTGGAGCAGGAAACGCAGAGCTTCCTTCACGTCAGGGGGAACAGACTCTGGGTCTACACTAATCCTGCTTTCTAACACCGACTGTCGCTCTTTTGAAATGTGTCTTGAAATTGCTTCTGTTATGGTTTGTGGCTACGTTAATGAAAATCCATTGATTGAGTCCGTCAGTAATCATCGATGATCATTTCATAACGCCATCTTTATCGTGTCTCGTTCTCTTCTTCAGATTCCTGTGAACTCACAATCGACACCAACACGGTAAACCACAGAATCCAACTGTCTGACAACAACAGGAAGGGGACACTTGTGGAGGGCTCTGTGTTATATCCTGATCATCCAGACAGATTTGACCCCACTGCGCTGCTGTGTAGAGAAGGTCTGACTGGGCGCTGTTACTGGGAGATTGAGTGGACAGGAGGAGTGTTTATATCAGTGAGTTACAGAGGAATCAGCAGGAAAGAAAACAATGAGTCTGGAAGAAACGATCAGTCCTGGAGTCTGAGCTGCCGTGATAATGAAGATGAAGTTGAATACTCTGTCCTTCACAATAACGTAGAGACGCCTATTACCCGCTCCTCCTCCCAGCTCTATTTCTCCTCACCCCCCTCAACCACGCACAGAGCAGCGGTGTATTTGGACCACACTGCTGGCTCTCTGTCCTTCTACAGCGTCTCCTCCGACACACTGATCCACCTCCACACCTTCAACACCACCTTCACTGAACCTCTCTATACTTGGTTTGGGTTTGGGTTCTGGCTCGGATATGAAGGTTCCTGTGTCTCTGTGTCGTCTGTAGAGGGAGAGTCTCCTTCTGTTCACTGCTGATCAGTATCACCCCATTCAAGGCTCTCCATAACCTCCGTCACCTCTGTACCTCTCTGATCTCCTTCATACCGACACACTGACCCTACTCTCCGGTCTTCCTCCTCCACGCCGCTCTCTGTTCCTCCTGCCCACTTAACCTCCATCATGGACCCGCCGTCTCTGGAACTTTCTACCACCAACCCCCCATGACACAGACTTTATCTCGACTTTAGAATCCTGTCTCCAAACTCACCGATTTAGAATTCCCCCCGCAGGACTACCCATCGTTCCTGGGGGACATGGCCTTCTCCATTGCTGCTCCCACCCTCTGGAATTAACTCCCAAAAACCAGAGACCCCCTCCCTCACTCTCCACCTTCAAGAAATCCCTAAAAAAAAAAGAAACAACTCTCCTCTTCACCGCCATGTGATTGCTCTTAGTACATTCTTCTAGTTTTTACGCATGAATTGCAAGATGTTCCCCTATGTTTCCAAGGTATAGAAGACAGCAACGAACCAGGTTTGGGTCGGAGTTCTTGTAAGTTGGTTATAAATGTTAGTATAAAACAGCAGCCTCTCCCTGAGAGGGTGTATTTGATCTGTGGTAATAGAGCTTATAGCTGCATGCCATACAAACATTTAAAAGGGACCTGTTATTTGGCCTACTTAGTTCCTATGATTAGAGAAGTAGAATCTAAAGAAATTGCTGCCCTGCATCCACCAATGGATAGACAGAAAAGATAAATATTTGGGTTTCAGGAAGCAGCAAGCATCCTTTTGCCATCATATGGTGTTTATGTGTCTCAGCAGGAAATTAAAGCATTATCTAAAGTATTGGAGAATCATCTTAACGCCTCTAGTAGAGCTATGTTAGCTGAACACAAAGAGCTTCAGGAGGTTAAAAACGTGGTAATGCAGAACAGAATGGCTCTTGATCTCCTCCTAGCTGCAAAAAGGGGAACCTGCAAAGTTATTGGTACTGAATGTTGTTCCTATATTTCTGATGCTACTACTGATGTTATGAATATGGTACACGACACTGCACAAGGGATAAGAGAACTGCATGAAAACCATGGGTTCAATTTGGGGATTTTAAAGGAATGTTGGGTTCCTGGGGTGCTGGTATTTCTAACCACTCTTGTGGTTACCTTAATGGCGATTCTATTTTTAGTAGTATGTCTGATAACTATAATTAAAGCCATTTTTCGACATGCTGTTAAACCTATTAGCCAGGCCTCTCAGGTTGTTATTGATAATAATATTGAACTCATACCATGTAAATTAGGGTTAAAGGTTTTGAATTTAAGGTTTGAATTTTTCTAGGTTTTGTTTCTATTTTGACAATCACATTTAATATTAAATGAATGTTATATTTTGAATGAAGATAAATTAATGGTGTATTTTGAATAAAATGCTATGTTGGTGTTGGGGTTTTATCAAGTCAACTGTGGTTATATTTTTTAATAATTAGATTTAATTATTAATAATATAAATAACAATATCATTAAACTATGTTTAATCAACTCTTGGGGCACCACCCTGGAATCAGGGAAATATAACCAAAATATCACTCAAATCAGTCTCAAATTAGTTACTTAATTACTAATATTATTAATAATTAATAACTATATTTAATAAATTGAAGGCGTGAAATCCGTACACAAAGCCCTCGCACCCAGCTTATATCACAATGTAAATACACCAGTAATCACAAACAACTGCTCTCTTAAATTATAACAGAATTTATTTAAACAAAGCAACATCAATCCAAAATTTAATCAAACAAATAACTTACAAACTAATCTAAGCAAACAAACATTATCAAGGAAGG
This sequence comes from Labrus bergylta, assembly GCF_963930695.1. Classification (NCBI taxonomy): domain Eukaryota; kingdom Metazoa; phylum Chordata; class Actinopteri; order Labriformes; family Labridae; genus Labrus; species Labrus bergylta. The sequence goes on along the minus strand of NC_089203.1, from coordinate 31,138,786 downwards.
CTTGTGGAAAAGGAGTAAGAATGGAGTTGTGTGTGTGTGTGTGTGGATGAGAGAGAGAGAGGGGGGGCGAGAGAGGGGGGAGATTGCTTCGTTCTACGTGGTCGCTCTTCCGATGGCGCACACCTAACAAAGACCTGGCGTGGTCTATTGTCTAAAGAGGCCGAGTTCGGCCCTGCACGATCTGTGTCTCTGAGACGTCTGGATGACTGCGAGTGTACAGAAATCTATGTGTGAGTCTGCAGCCTACGTGTGTACTGGCGTGGTGGTGGAGTTAGTCTCCAGATGTGCGTCTACACAGGAATATGTGTGTGTGTGTGTGTGTGTGTGTGTGTGTGTGCGTGTGTGTGTGTGTGTGTGTGTGTGCGTGCGTGCGTGCGTGCGTGCGTGCGTGCGTGTGTTAGATGCGTGCCTGAAGAGGCCGGATCACAGTTCGAATCCCGCGCCACAACTCGGAGTAATTCCCTTCATTCACAGAAACAAACCAATGGCCGAATTCAAGTTAATACGGCTTACACTGGCCTTTCTGATCAGAAGAGTAATACCCGGTTATAAAGCTGTTACGATAAACACATACAGGACGCAGCGGTCCGAAACAGGAACAACAAGAGTTTTAAACAGGTAAAACTCAGGACGCGGCGCTCCAACAAAGAGAAAAATTACAGTTTTCACATCAATCAAACAATTGTTAAAAACACTCTCTAAAGCTAATTCTGCCCAGACCTAATTAAGCCTCACTTGTGAATCGCTTTGCCCGTGATTGGTGAAGGAAAAGAGTCCGGCATTGGAACAGATCTCCCGTCCGTCCTGGTGCAGAGGCGTTTGATGGCGGCGAGGGTCCCTTACAGCAAGAGCGGCTTCGATATGTTCTCCGTCGAGTGGAAAGATGCCCGTTGATGTCCTTTTGTTGCAGGACGGAATAAGATTCAGATTCAGAAAACTTTATTTATCCCAGAAGGGCAATTCCGTTTCACAACCTACCAAGCCATTGAAAAACGCAAAGACAACATAAAAGGAAACAAACACATCACCACAGCATTCAAGCAGTTACATTCACATGTCAGTAACAACAATTCAACAGACGAATAGGTCGTCAAGTGAGAAAGCCAGCGCTATCAATCTACAATTTCCTAATACAATGACAGACTTGTTCAGCATTCAACAGCCTGATAGCTGAAGGGATTAAAGAGTTGGAGTATCTATTTGTCCTCCTTGGAGGGGCAAAATAGCGCCGTCCAGAGGGCATTAAAGAAAACTCGGATGAGACAACATGTTCAGGTTGGTTTATGATCCCTTTGGCTTTCTGGACCACACGCTCCTTCCACAGGGAGCTCAAGTCTTTCAGCTGGACTCCAAAAATCTTAGAGCAGACTTTTACGATGTGGTTCAAACTGTTCTTGTCCTTCACAGACAACCCATTGAACCAACAGATAAAAGAAAATGTTAAAAGACTTTCTATAAAAGAATGATAAAAGCTACATAAAATGCTTTGTGAAACACTAAAAGAGTTCAGCCTCCGCATCAAATGAATTCTCTGTTGGTCTTTTCACGATTGACTCTGTGTTTTCAGAGAACTTAAATTCAGAGTCGAACACTGTCCCAAGGTATTTATATGAGTCCACTATTTCAACCTCTCCACCATGGATAATGTTAGATTCAGGGTGACAACAGTTCTTAAAAATCTATGACCAATTCCTTGGTTTTTAGGACATTAAGATCCAGGAAGTTGTCATCGCACCACTTAACAAAAGTTGGTAGAGCACCGCCATGGCCTGATTCTGAGCCCTGAAGGAGGGACAGCAGAACAGTGTCATCTGAAAACTTTACCAGATAACTGCTCTCTTGTGATGTTCTGCAGCTATCTGTGTACATGATAAAAAGCAGGGGGGACAGGACACAGCCCTGAGGGGAACCAGTGTTTGACATAATTATTTTTGACATTTGACCATTCACGAAAACCTGCTGAACTCTGTCTGTTAAAAAGTTTAAGAGCAACATTAAAATCTGACCAGGAAGTTTAAAGTGAGAGGATAGTCTCTCAATTAAAATATGAGGCTGCATTTTATTAAAAGCTGAGGAAAAGTCAGCGAATAAAAGTCTGGCATGGGATTTAGGTTTTTTCAGGTGTTTGTACACAGTGGCTAAAATGAAAACCTTGGCGTCGTCCACACCTTTGCCAGCTTGATAAGCAAACTAAAGTGGATCAAGTTGACCATTTATTAATGAGACAACTTCTGCTTTTAGGATTTTATCAAATGTTTTCATAACAAGTGAAGTAAGAGCGACTGGTCTAAAATCATTCAAATCCTTAGGTTTAGCTGCCTTAGGCACAGGGATAATTGTGGATGTTTTCCAGATGGGGGGTATCCGGCCACACTCAGCGCACATCTGAAAGTTTTGTGAATATGTCACTGAGTTGGTCAGCACAGTGAAGCAATGTGCGCCCATGGATGGCGTCAGGGCCAGCAGCTTTTTTTGTATTAACTCCCTTCAGTAGAGTTGTGACAGTTCCCTGAGAGATCACAAAGTCATTCTGAAGAACAAGAGATTCTCTTACTATTGAAATATCATCCAAGAAATCAGACCTTTCCCAGCGAGAAAAAAATGAATTAAAAACATCTGCCAAGTCAGCATCATCCACACCATCTAAACAGATAGGAGGCTTAGTCCCACAGGTGGACTGGTTAATTGATGCCATGGATTTTATTCCTTTCCAGGCTGCTCTGAGGTCACCACCACTGAACTGATCCTCAATTTGATTTTTATACTTAAGTTTTGCCTTCCTTATTTCCTTGTCCCTCCTTTTCTTCACACGTAGGTGTGATGTATTGCAGGGGATTCTGGGATTAAGAGTCCTTTAGGTCTCTTTGTGATCCCATTGAATAACTTAAATGAGGCTTCTCACAGAGATGCAGGCCCAAGTCCATTGTTTGCCTGTCTTAAGCCTGAATGGCCAAACATTGGTAATTAATGTAAAAAAAAAAAAAAGACTGGAATCGACGTGGGACAAACAACTTGTTTGAACAAAAGCACTGAAAAGCACTGAAATGAGCGTGCAGCATGTTTTGGAAGATGGTGCTTACGGGGCAACTTGCAGGTCGAAGTCTCCAGTGAACATAAAGTTCAAGAAAACACATGAATTAGTTCTCCGCAGAGACTTCTGGAATCACTTTTGAATGTTTGCGTTCATCACCTCTCGCTGTGAGGAGCATGTGTGAACAACCAGGTCAGGTCAGTCCTCCTGAAATGTTCTAGATATTTTCAGGGGAGCAAACGTCTGAAGTGTTTGAGATGACATCACGTTAGCAGATGTGTTCTCTTGATGAAAGTGCGACCTTGAAAGTTGGTTTCGGCAGGAAGCGGCTCCCTCCTCTTTCCAGTCCTGCGTACCGCCACTGAATCTGTAAGAGGTACTCAGGATTGGACCGCCCCGGCCTCATGTCCCCCCTTGGTTTAATAAATACAGTAAATAATCTGACCTGCAGGTTGCCCTTTAAGTTTTCGTGTTCACTTTGTCTTTGAGATCGAGATTTAGTTTCGCTCTCAGCGGGAACGTTTACCGCTTTCTCTCAGAACACGAGATAATTCATCGAGCTGATCACGGTCTCAGTCGGCGTGTGGTCAGAAAAAAAGAGGTGTTCATGTAATTTGATATTAAACCTCGGTGTTTTGGCCTCGATATCAAAGAGCATTAACTGTTTGACCCCCAAGCGGCGTTTGTCTGAAAGTAACTGAGTGCTAAAGTTACTTAGATCAGTGTTTCTCAAACTTTTTAGACTGCGTACCACCTCCGAAAATATTTGGCTCTCCAAGTACCACCATTATGGTAGACGTTAAAATACACTGTAGGCCTATTTCTACACACATTTTATGCAGGAGGTTATTTATTATTGACTGTTGGCAGCCACACTATAGGCTTACTAAGGGCTAGAGCTAGAATTGGCAATTAAACTCCACACAACACTGACATTTACCCAAATCAAAAAAAAAGTGCAGCACAATAAAAATGACAACTTTATACCAACAACCTGTTTGAGAATATTTAGTCTCCAGTGTTTCCCACACAAAGACGATACCGATACGATAAAACACTGTATATTGTATCTTAATTTCATTCTGAAATATGTGTCATTCAGTGCAGCAGCAGTACAGATGGAGCAGTGTGTAAGACTGGTCATTAAAATGGCAATCTTATCCATTTGCATTGTGTAAAGTGTCAGTCTGTGGCTATTTTTCTGAAATTAATGAAAATATGAGTACACAAGGCAGTTGTATCTTTGGTTGAAGTGATACAATTACTACTTTATATACCTTATTATTATATACCATATTTTTGTCACAGCATGTTACTTTTTGAAGATAGATGTAATATAATACTTGCACCAATGTTTTAGTTATGATAAAGTCTAGTCAAGTTGCTATGAGAAAAATATTTTGAAGGGTCAACATTTAGTATCTCCTGGACTTTTGCAAGTCATTACTTTTTCTTATCACTAGACCTCCAATTTGTCTTGTTTTTAGTTTAGAATCTTTTGTGCACATATAGGCACACCAGACACGGATTTCATCAAAATAACTTTGTAATAAATGTCTTGTCTCTTTCTTTTATCAGGTTGTTCAGAAGGAGGAAGCTGAAACGGCGCTTGAGAGATGTACAATGGCCGTGTATGTCCTCAAGGAAGAGGAGGATCCTCTCCAGCCACCACATGACATTGGGATTGTTATTGAAGGTGTGCAGGTCCTCAGTTGAGTTGCCATCAGTCCCACATGCCTGTGCCATGTTGTTTGGCCTCATCTATGCTCTTAACTTCAGCTATCCAAGTGAGCTCAAAAACACCTTTGATGCATTGCAGAAACTATTCATGGAGATAGAACCCAAGAAAATTGTGTCAAAAAAAAGAGTGTCAAGCTCTAAATATTGGATTCATCAAAGAGACATTGGATACAGGATGTGTTTTATTTTGTGTTATTGCTTGTATTCAAATATATTCTATGATACAGGAAGGACCACTGTTAAATGTTAATAAGAGAAACAGACTTTAATTAAAAACTGGCCTTCAATTCTGATTTTCTGTGTTTACGGAACAGTTTCTGTGGTATAAATATTGTGGCACTGATATCAACACTGAACATTTGAATAATGCAAAGTTCATAATGGCAGCAATATTAATGGTAATGTTTTTTTTCTTAAACTGAATATGCACTTAAGACCAACCTTTTGTTTATGGATTGCATCCACAGCAATTAAACTGGGGGTACCCCTTAGTTGAAAAAAAACTTTTTGTTCTCTCAATTTCCGATGGGGAGGTTTACATACATCCTGGTCATTTTGTCGAAGGAAAGCTAAGTTTTATGACAGTTAAACACTATTTGTACACTTCTTATTTGCTATTTTATACCACTTTAAGCTTTTCATACCATATTAATGTGGTCATTGGTACGGAAATGTTGATATTACATTTGTAATGATTCAAAATAATGTGACATTCATACATCTTGGTCATTTTGTCCCAAGGATGGTAAGTTTTAAGATTGTTAGACTTAATGACCTACATTAAGTTAAGTTTAGTATTGTGACCAAAGAAAATGTATTGATATGGTATAACTTAAAAACATAGTTTGTACTGAATCATAAATTTAACTTGAGTAAAAGTAATAAAATTGCCTGTAACAAATTACAGCATTTTAATTACTTTAGTTCAAAGTAAAAATTATACTTGGATTTTATGAAAAAAGTAGGTTTTTCCAATGTACAAATGTAAGTTTTACTAAAGTAAAAAAAATGATTTATGGTCTCTATAATAAACAATATTTTTACTTTGCGTGAATGTAATTATTTTTGATTTAAACAAATTAAACTTAATTAAATTTTTAGGTTGGTTCAAAGTATAATTTTTTTCAGTGTGGTCTATAGGCAAGCCTCTTCCACTATGCTAAAGCCCTTAGATGCTGTTTACCATTCTGCGCTTAGATTCATTACCAGTGATAGCTACATGACTCATCACTGCATTCTTCATAACAAAGTTGGTTGGCCCTCCCTCACTGAGAGCCGTCCCCTTGAAGGACTATAGCCTCCATACATGAGGAATGACCTGTCTCCCCTAGACCATCAGCACCCCCATGCTGGCTTAATGTTGTGTCTAGCTGAAAAAACAAACACCGCCACTGGGGCGGGCCTTCTCTCCCCGCTCTACTGAATGGATGTGAACCAGCACAGTGGACTGATGGCTTGTTGTTGGAGCAGCACGGGTAAACTGACATACGACCTCTCGACTGGAAAAATGAACAACAGCATTCAGGACATTAACCTGCAAGGTGCTAGCATTGCTAACATTAACCACACTCTGCAAACCATAGGACACAACTTGTGCTCCTTTTTGTTTTCTTCCCTTCAGACGAGTCAAGTCTGAGCTTAAATTTCTGTTTAATCACCAGGGAAAATGAGTCACTAGGAACATCCCTTAGTCACAACAAAAGGTTGTATCATTGAAAATGTTTTAGAAAAAAGAGTCATACATGAAGGCCGGTCTGTAAAAAAATGTCTGAAGACATTTTGATCAGCTGACACTGAGACAAGTAGAGACAAGAAAACATATTTATATTTTCATCTCATTGTACAGTGTTCTCCTTAGTTATTTTTTTTGTATTATGTCTTTGCTTTAATACAGTTTATAATTTCTGTACAGTTTATTTTAATTTACTTAGCTGTTACTACAACTTGTTTTTTTTATTTTATTTGTAATTTTCTTTTTTTTCTTATAATGCTTTTCTATTTTATATATAATTTTTTTTTTTTTGTAGAAGCTGACTCAGGGAGAAACGCACAAAAATTCCAATGTACCTGTACTGTCCTGTACCTGTGCAAATGGCAATAAACATCTATTCTATTATATTCTGTTTATGCTCTTAAAATCTGTTCCAAAGACAGTCATATTATTATACTACTATAAAAAACTCTTGTGAGAAATTTGGCTAAGGAGTTTATACTTTCAGGAACATACTGCTTCAAAGAAACACCCCTAAAAAGAAGCCAATAAAACCACAACTCCTCCTTTTATTTTCATTTGAAGTATCTGACTCAAAAGTAAATCTGGTGTGTCTCTAACAGTGAGCAGTGTCCTCTGTTCACTGATCCACAAGGACGCTCTCCCCATGATCTATGTCAGCAAGGATGGATAAACCTGAGGGACAAAATCAATGTTTGAAAAATGGAAGAAAAGCTATGAGAATGTGTTTCCGCTTTGGACACGGGGCATCTTTGTTCGTCCAACTTCAGTGACCCTTTGACCTTCAGTGCATCGTATCGTCATGACTGCCTCAAATCCGATCTTCCTGGAGAGGTATCGATCCGGATCTCTCTGGAACTTCTCTCATTGAGCCGGGTTGTGGATGAAATGGAAGGAGGGGTAATAAAATAATAATAATAATAATGATAGCTTTATTTATATAGCACCTTTAAAAACAAATGTTTACAAAGTGCTGTGACAGACAAAGCAAATACAGCAACACAACAACAGAACAGAGATCAACAGAGAGGGCAAAATTATAAAAATGTAAATAACAGGAATAAGATTCAACAGGCAGGTATGAAGAGGCAGTTCAATACAATGAAGGAAAATTAGTTTAAAATCAACCAGAAGAGAACAAAATGAAAATAGAGGGAGAGTGGGAGGACATCACAGGCTGTAAACACAGAATGAAGATAAAAAGAAGGGATAAACAGGACATCGGTTAAATGAATAAACAACAGAGAGATGAAGAGTTAAACGATAAAAGGAGTAGGAATTTTAAAAAGACTAAGAGCAGTAAAATGAATACAGGAAGGGATACATTGAAAGGCTAAAACATTTAAAGAAGAGAAAGATAAAAAGTGAGTTTTAAGAAGTGATTTAAAAGATGCCACTGACTCTGCCTGCCTTATCTCCTCGGGCAGGTTGTTCCAAAGTCGAGGGGCTCTGAATGGAAAAGATGCTGCCGGCCGAATACTTGGAGATACACGCTGAATGAGGAGAGAAGGAGAGTGTTCATTAACACTGTTTCTACGGTAACAAAGACTTCTCTAGAGGTTTTTCTTAACTTCTTCTATCATGCTCGCAGAAAAGCCCAAATTAATCAATAATCTCACTAGATTTAAATCAATACTCAATACTCACTTTCTGTAGGCTTCAAAAGAGTTCATGAGAGTTTAAAGTACGACAGGAATGAGCAAAATAAGTCCATATGTTTCCAACACATAGACTACACCTGGGCAGGTCATCCTGGTATACTTGTAGCCGCCCTATTTATGCATTCTTTTTTTCTATCTGTACAAGTTGACCATTTCAGATTGATGAACTATCTCCAGCATCGCTCTGCACTCCTTACGTCCATGAACCTTCTGATCAGAGAGACATTCGACAATTCAATTATCATCCAAAGCGACGTACATCAGAGAGTAAGAACAACACAAGCAAGGATCTAGAAAAAAGGGAACAATGTCAGTAAGAGCAAACGATCAGCTTTGAGTCTGATTGGACACACAGGTGCTGACAGGAAGTGACCAGAGGCAAAGCACAACATTGAGGGCAGTTCTTGAGAGCTCTAATCAGTATAGAAACCATCTTATAAGTCGTCGTTATCAAACAAAAACCATCGTCATTACCATCATCATCATCAATAATATGGAGACCATCATCATTAAGTTAGTAGGTATTCATGAAAGAGCTGGGTCTTTAGCTTTTTCTTAAAGGTGCAGAGGGACTCTGCAGATCGAATGGAAGACATCAGGAGACATCAGTAAGAGATAGAGCTTCTCTATTTGGCACACAAACTATTAAAGTCTAAATCATATTCACCTTGAAATATCACAGTGCTGCGTTTTAGATAAAGCAAACCACAAGGCAGCACTGATGGCCAGAAGTTCAACCAGCAAAATGGGAAGTGGCACAAATGACGCCATCTGAACCGAGCCGCCACAAATTAAATCTGACTGTCTAGAAAATCTAAATAATGTTGCATGTAGGCTGTGGCAGACTGTCATCCTATTTTTATGAGAAAGCTTTACATTTTTCAGATGAATCTCCCGGTAACGGATTGAGACCCAGAATTTATAGAAGACTTTTTACAAACATTAGAAAGTGCTCCACACAAATACAAGGAGGCACATGAGGCCATTAATCAAGCCAACGGAAAATCAATCATAAACAACGAGGCACATGAAACTGGAGAGATCAATAAAACTTGTAAAATCACAGAGTCACCAACATCAGAACAATGAATAAAAATCTAATGAAAATGAAAAGCCATTCAATTCAAGTATGTCTAAAGGAGAGATGTAAAACTGAGAGTTAGTTACATGTTGAGGCAAAGTCAGTGTACTGAGAGCTGAGCAGGAAGAGATCCGACCCCGATCTGTTGACCTGAGCGGTCCAGTGCAAGTTTCTTATAGAAGTCTGTGGCCGGGCCGAGGTGTTGAACTCCCTGGGAAACAAAAACAAGAACAAAATCAGACAGGTTTAGGGAGTTTTACTTTCCCTGCAGCTTCATTTATATTAGATACACTGGTGTTGTATCTGTGGGCTGTGTTTTTTCTTTTACTTAAGCATCAATGAAATGATTGATATGGTAAAGATGCAGACTGAGAGCATGCTCTGCATGCTGGCTGTTGAAGGAATGATCTGTTCCAGGTCTGTCAGAAATATATGTTCTTTTATTTTCAGCCCATAAAGCTCAGAAGCCAAAGCACAGAAACGCATGCTCCCTTAGAAGAAAGCACATCTGGTTCAAGTTGGATTTATTTCTAATTTTTTTTGACAGCTCGGATCAAAAATACACCACAGATGACAACATTTTTTAGGATGACAGAAACACAGCTTTATAAAAAGATCATGGATATAACTTGAAACAGAAAGGCTATATGTCTAAATCCTCTTAACACTGGAGTGTGAAGAGTCATTCTCTGCCTTTATATCATCCATCGTATGGTTTGGTTTAGGCTTCATAAATCACAGACATCTCAGTTCAAAATATCCTTACTTAGTACGTTCTTAAAAAAAAGGCAAGCTGGCTTCTAAATTAATAAAAACAAAAATGTAAGACAAGAAAATCAAGCTCACACACAAATTCAATTTACAACTGCTTCCAAAACACTAAAGCGTCATTCCCACCTTATTGCTTGAGTGCTGGTTGGGATCTTGGGGTCTTCCCTCGACTGCAGCGAACCAGCACCCAGCGTTGGCAGCTGGGTCTGAAATACGGTGATTATACGATATGATATTTCCACTCACCACTACTTTTTTTTTAAACTCTTACATCTTAAATGAATCGAGGAATTATCTGTTTATAGGAGAGAAAACAGACACTGGCACACACAATGGTGAAAAATGTGGGCCTTGCCTGGGGCTTTGGGGGGAAGGGAAGGGATGGGGTAAACAGGTGAACAGGGTTGTGGACTGATCCTGCAACATGACAAACTATCGTTTTTTGTTTTCTTGGAGAGCTGGTAGAGAAACAGGAAGGGATCATGCAGGGAGCAAGGCGAGCACAAACACGCCCAACTATTTGTAAAAGACTTTACAGGAAAACAAAACCAAAGTCGATTATAATAAGCAGACTTAGCAACACGTGTGGTTGTGGTGGTGTACTGGAGTGTGTTAATATATACTGAACCAAATCATCCTATGTCATGATAAACAGTGACACTACCCGCTTTTGACCAGAAGGTGGAAGCATTGTCTAAACCAAGAGAAATACACCACACCACATCTAACATGATTCATGCTTTATTCACAACCAAGACATTAAAAAAAGGATGTTCAAGTAAGGTTGAAGACGTGCTGCAGCATAACACCAAACGTCTCCAACATTTCAGACGTCATTATAGAGCAGGATTACAACACGGTAATGACAATGCAAAACACAAAGTTTTCATTTCATTTAATCCCCCTCAGTCCCCTCATCCACCTTTTCAAACAGTCCCCTCCTCCACCTTTTCAAACAGTCCTCCTCCTCCTTTTCAAACAGTCCTCCTCCACCTTTTCAAACAGTCCTCCTCCTCCTTTTCAAACAGTCCTCCTCCACCTTTTCAAACAGTCCCCCTCCTCCACCTTTTCAAACAGTCCTCCTCCACCTTTTCAAACAGTCCCCTCCTCCACCTTTTCAAACAGTCCCCCTCCTCCACCTTTTCAAACAGTCCTCCTCCACCTTTTCAAACAGTCCTCCTCCACCTTTTCAAACAGTCCCCTCCTCCACCTTTTCAAACAGTCCTCCTCCACCTTTTCAAACAGTCCCCTCCTCCACCTTTTCAAACAGTCCTCCTCCACCTTATCAACCAGTCCCCTCCTCCACCTTTTCAAACAGTCCCCTCCTCCACCTTTTCAAACAGTCCTCCTCCACCTTTTCAAACAGTCCCCTCCTCCACCTTTTCAACCAGTCCCCTCCTCCACCTTTTCAAACAGTCCCCTCCTCCACCTTTTCAAACAGTCCCCTCCTCCACCTTATCAAACAGTCCCCTCCTCCACCTTTTCAAACAGTCCCCTCCTCCACCTTTTCAAACAGTCCTCCTCCACCTTTTCAAACAGTCCCCTCCTCCACCTTATCAACCAGTCCCCTCCTCCACCTTTTCAAACAGTCCCCTCCTCCACCTTTTCAAACAGTCCTCCTCCACCTTTTCAAACAGTCCTCCTCCATCTTTTCAAACAGTCCTCCTCCTCCACCTTTTCAAACAGTCCCCTCCTCCACCTTTTCAAACAGTCCTCCTCCACCTTTTCAAACAGTCCTCCTCCACCTTTTCAAACAGCCCCCTCCTCCACCTTTTCAAACAGTCCCCTCCTCCACCTTATCAACCAGTCCCCTCCTCCACCTTTTCAAACAGTCCCCTCCTCCACCTTTTCAAACAGTCCTCCTCCATCTTTTCAAACAGTCCTCCTCCTCCACCTTTTCAAACAGTCCCCTCCTCCACCTTTTCAAACAGCCCCCCTCCTCCACCTTTTCAAACAGCCCCCTCCTCCACCTTTTCAAACAGTCCCCTCCTCCACCTTTTCAAACAGTCCCCTCCTCCACCTTTTCTAACAGTCCTCCTCCACCTTTTCAAACAGTCCCCTCCTCCATCTTTTCAAACAGTCCCCTCCTCCACCTTTTCAAACAGTCCTCCTCCACCTTTTCTAACAGTCCCCCTCCACTTTTTCAAAGAGTCCCCCTCCTCCATCTTTTCAAACAGTCCCCTCCTCCACCTTTTCAAACAGTCCTCCTCCACCTTTTCAAACAGTCCTCCTCCACCTTTTCTAACAGTCCCCCTCCACTTTTTCCAAGAGTCCCCCTCCTCCATCTTTTCAAACAGTCCCCTCCTCCACCTTTTCAAACAGTCCTCCTCCACCTTTTCAAACAGTCCTCCTCCACCTTTTCAAACAGTCCTCCTCCATCTTTTCAAACAGTCCCCTCCTCCACCTTTCAAACAGTCCTCCTCCACCTTTTCAAACAGTCCCCCTCCTCCACCTTTTCAAACAGTCTCCTCCTCCACCTTTTCAAACACCCCCCTCCTCCACCTTTTCAAACAGTCTCCTCCTCCACCTTTTCAAACACCCCCCTCCTCCACCTTTCAAACAGTCCTCCTCCACCTTTTCAAACACCCCCTCCTCCACCTTTCAAACAGTCCTCCTCCACCTTTTCAAACAGTCCCCCTCCTCCACCTTTTCAAACAGTCCTCCTCCTCCACCTTTTCAAACAGTCCCCTCCTCCACCTTTTCAAACAGTCCTCCTCCACCTTTTCAAACAGTCCCCTCCTCCACCTTTTCAAACAGTCCTCCTCCTCCTTTTCAAACAGTCCCTTCCTCCACCTTTTCAAACAGTCCCCTCCTCCACCTTTTCAAACAGTCCCCCTCCTCCACCTTTTCAAACAGTCCTCCTCCACCTTTTCAAACAGTCCTCCTTCACCTTTTCAAACAGTCCCCTCCTCCACCTTTTCAAACAGTTCTCCTCCACCTTTTCAAACAGTTCTCCTCCACCTTTTCAAACAGTCCCCTCCTCCACCTTTTCAAACAGTCCTCCTCCACCTTTTCAAACAGTCCCCTCCTCCACCTTTTCAAACAGTCCCCTCCTCCACCTTTTCAAACAGTCCCCTCCTCCACCTTTTCAAACAGTCCCCTGTGGTCTAAATGAAACATCTGTGCTGTGCTTTGGTCAAAATATAACATGAATCAAGCACCAGAGGAGGTTTGTGACCCTGTAGAAACCAGCTCTCTCAGAACGCTCCGTTTTGGTGTGTGTGTCTCTTTAAATGTAATGACTCCCCTTTTTTTATGGATCATTTGTGTGATGGAGGCGTGGTTGTAGAAATTCTCCGGGCTTAGTTTGGGCGGTGGTGGTGGAGGGGGCCCAATGTGAGGTCTTCTCATGGGGCGCTCCCGGCCCGTGACAGTACATGGGGAGTTCATAGGTCAGACGTCTAGCCTGCAGGAGAAACCGTTGTGGGCTTTAAAAGTGATGCGAGGTTAGGCGAGGTGTAGAGCTGCTGCTGCTGATGTCAGGACGTGACTCCTTTACATTTACGTTTTTAAATGTAAGCAATTATTAAACAAACGGAGCCGAGGTCACCTATAAGAGGGGTTAAAGGGGAACGCTTTGTGGGGTCCTGTCACATGGGGAGGGTACACGGACGTTAGCAAAAAACAAGGTCCGCCCTAATTTAAAGCAACAGAAACACACATTTTATTTATTGTTGCTTCAGTGAAATGTATTCCCCCTCTTCTTAGACGATTTGACCTTTTGTGTTGTTGTGATGTTTACTCAGTGAACTGAACTTAGTTAAGTCACATTTGGTAGAGCTGCACAAAGTTACCCAGAACTTCCAACTTTTTTTAACCAGGCTGTAAACATGTTGTGTGGTCTCTCTGTTTGTCCAGCTCTCTGAAAGCTCCTGCTTTCACTCCTACAACAACAGAAGTCGTGTTAAAGGGGACGTATGATGAAAAATCCTCTTCTACAGTGTTTATGAACATTTATTTTGGTAACCTGAGTGACTACAGATCCAAAAGCTGTGAAATAAATCCATCTAGTCCTTTGTTTGTGGTCTGCATAAGTCTTACAACACAGAGAAAAATGCTCCGTTTATAATGTGCTCTCCTTGTGATGTCACAGTGGGATTCTGGTTAAATAAAATCCCCTCTCCTCCCCTCCCCTGATATCTCCACCCATAGACTCCACCCCCAGAGAAAAACCTTTGAGTAGATCCGCCATTTTTACTTTCGCTACAGAGGAGTGATGTCTACGGGGAAAACTCCGGGGGGGGGGGGGGGGGGGGTCATTACATTTAAAGAGACACACACACCAAAATGGAGCGTTCTGAGAGAGCTGGTTTCTACAGGGTCACAAACCTCCTCTGGTGCTTGATTCATGTTATATTTTGACCAAAGCACAGCACAGATGTTTCATTTAGACTCTTTGAAAAGGTGGAAAAGGAGGATAATATGTGCTCTTTAAACATAAGGTATAAATAACTAGCCGTGTGGGCATGCTTTGCTGTTTTACATTTTCTCCTAATAAGGGGGGAAATCTTTTGAACTCTTGTTAGAAATCTCTTTGCTTATCGAGCATCTTCAAACACTAGCATACTCACAAACATAAACCACATTAGTGTCGATAGTGTAGCCCCTCTGGGTTTATTTGGCTTCTCCAGCACATTTCTTTCAAAATGTATATTTTGTTAATTAACTAATCATTATGTACTGTCTGTTCTTTCATTGATCTATTATGTTTATTTTTTGTTTTGTGTTTTAAGTGCAATAAAATAAATCAAAATAAAGAAAATAAAGAAGAAGTAACCATGGCAACCACTCACGGGCTGAGTCCATCCTGCTAACTGTGGCTGTTTTTGTTATTTCTGAGACACCTCAGAAATGACCCTCTTCCTGCTTCAACATCTACCGTGCAGCTCAGAGGATGAAACGGGCCCGTGCTGCACGAATACGACCTTTTTTCAAAGCAACAGGAGTCATTTAGAATGACGTCATAAAGCGGTCCACTTCCTAGTTTGAGCACGCTTGTGTTTGAAGTGTCTGACATATCTGGAAATTAGGTCAGCGCTGTTTCTTATTAAGAATGTGCAAAACGACAGTTTGTAGTACCGTATTTTCCGCACTATAAGGCGCACTTAAAAGCCTTTAATTTTCTCAAAAAACGACAGTGCGCCTTATAATCCGGAGCGCCTTATATATGGATCAATTGGTTAATTGGTTGATCCATACTGGTTGTACACGGCGCTCAGCGACACTGACTCGGATAATGACGAGAGGGAGCCGGGCATGTTGGATGCCGTACTCGCCCAACTGTTCAATTCGGAGACTGAAGAAGAAGAATTCGAGGGATTCGTGGACGGGGAATGAACTGAAGAAGTGAGCTTTACGTGTTATACGTAACTGAACAATGTTGAGTTATGCACTAACGCAGGGGTGCCCAACCTTTTTTGAACCAAGATCTACTTTTAAAGTTACCAGTCTGCCGAGATCTACCAGTCCACATAGTGAGCCATAGCCTTTACCAACAGCCTACAAACGCATTTAATACTCACACAACAAACAGAAAATAATAAATGAGAGTTCTGTAAAAAATAATGCAGACTACAGACTACAGCAGGCTGCTGTGAGATGATTTTGCTTTTGTTAAATTAGCTGCAGACACGGTGAGAGTGAACGGAGTAAAGTCCAACCGACTGTTTGACCGGGTCACGTGTGTTCCCACCTCGGTCCGTACGGATCACGGATCAACTGTGTGCTGTAGCACTAAAAGTAAAAAGTAAAAAGGTTCGCGTGGTGGCTGGCGCTCCAGTGCAAGTGTGTGTGTGTGTGTGTGTGTGTGTGTGTGTGTGTGTGTGTGTGTGTGTGTGCGTGTGCGTGTGCGTGTGCGTGTGCGTTTGCGCTGTTTGTTGGTGTGTCTCGTCCCCCGCGATGCTCACAGTCATGACAGCAGAGAGGAGCAGAGAAAAGTAGCTGCAGCTTCATCAAATGCGCTTAATACTCGTAGCATAGTTTCTATATATGACTTTTTGGTAAAACATTTAGCCCCCCGGTTTTACCTGCACGTCATTGCGCATGCCTGCACTCTCTCTCTCTTGCGCGCACTCTCTCTCTCTCTCGCTCCCCCGCTCGCTCTCTCGCTCGCTCTCTCATGCACGCAGCAATTTCTTGGCTGTGTCTCTCCCAGGTCGAACCATGGCGAGCCTGGCGATGCTGTAACTTGTTTGTCAATAAAATGATCATTATGTAAGCAAGTCAGTGTCAACAGCGAATTTCTTCATCATCAAACATATCAACAACAAGGGAATCCACATCATGTTCTCAGCTCCCTGCAGACCGTACGCGAGTACACATGAATCGTGACCGAGACCACCTCTTCAACTGGACTCGGGCACCGTACCGGAGTTCGGTACGTTTGTGTTCACGCTGATCAAATTAACCAGATGTCGGGGTCAAGTGTTCTCGGATCTGGGTCGGGGGCCCGAGTGTGAAGCCACCCTTACGCTCGTCAGAACAGTTCTGATGGATGTCGGGAGACTCTTTGAGCTCCTCTCCACAGAAATGTGTCAACAACCTCTTAAGAACTACAAACTCCTCTGCAAAAATCCTCCATTTGGCATTTCCGGTAACCACGGTAACAATAGACCATGCGAGCACGAGTTTTGGTTTTCTCCTCATTTCTCGGAAAATGCTGCTAAACACAGAGGTGTGTTTCTCGTGTGTGCATCCTACTTTATACGTACGGCCATTTCCTTAGTGGAAGTGGTTAAAGAGCAGCGTCTTCCTTTCAACACACCGTGGTTTAACACTGCCTGGTCCATCACTTTACAAGTTGTGTCTCCACTACAGTTGCAGGTGAACAACTATTTGTTCCAATGAAAACAACCTCTGAGTTGACCGTAGTCATGACGACCAGGTGAAACTGACCTGATGAAGAGAACATGGTTACAGACGAGCTGATGTATCCGAGTATAATCTACATGAGGTTTTTATCACAGCAGCTCCAACAGCGACAGTACGACAGCTTTCAGTAGCAGCTCACGCTTCATTATGCAGCGGTCTGTTTCCACGGCAACGGTTAACATGTCATGTCTGTCATGGCAGCGGTGATGGCAACACACGTCCTATTACAGCTCTAAAATTAAAAGATTTCTCTTCCTTTGATGACTGTTGGAAATATTACAGGTGATGTAAGTACTCAACGTACAAATTATTTTATTGAGATACTTTAGTGTAAAAAATCAGATTACTGAGGATGCAAACAAGAGAAAAAAGACCCTCTTCTATTCCAACTGACCACAAAAACCTCTGCGGTGAGATTTCTGCAGAACAGCGAGACAGGAAGTGAACCTTAAGACGCCCAGCATCCCCTTAAATCCTCTCATCACTCTTCAGCAATCGAAATCAACGAAAACATCACGATGAGCTTTTCAGCGATTCTACCTCTCCTTCTTCTTCTTCTTCTTCTTCTTCATCCAGGATGTGAGTGTAAAAACATATATGAATCATTTCTTAAAGGTATAAAATTGTTGCCACCTTTCTCTTGAGCGTGTGTATGACATGTACCTGAAGTCCTGTTGTAACGATCGCTTCTCTTTGTCTTTTCATCCAGATGCTCTGATCTCAGTGACATCGTTTAGACTCGGGGAACCCGGCACTTTGACGTGTCCGATGCCTGATTTTGAGTACAGCAACACTCGAGTGAAGTGGTACAAGCAGAGCGTCGGTGACACGCTTGTGCTGATCACTTCTCTGATGAAAGGGGCTGCAAATTCCAATTTTGAAAAATCGTTTCCTTCGTCCCGATTTGAGGTGAACTTCACTGCGACCATGTGCTCTCTGACCATTCTGAAGACGGTGCCGGAGGACGAGGCGGTGTACCACTGTGCCATCTCTACCTGGAACAAGGATCATTGGAGTGGGACGTATTTGTCTATAAAAGGTAAAGCATGTCTGTTTCTTTGATACTCAATGTATTGTTCTTTTTTTTCTTAGTAAGGTTTATTTTAGACTTTTTATTATAAATTTATTTTGGAGACAGGACAGTGGATGGAGTCAGAATTGGTGGAGAGAGAGAGAGAGAGAGAGAGAGAGGCAGAGAGAGAGAGAGACAGAGAGAGAGAGAGAGAGAGAGAGGCAGAGAGAGAGAGAGACAGAGAGAGAGAGAGAGAGAGAGAGAGAGAGAGAGACAGAGAGAGAGAGAGAAAGAGAGGCAGAGAGAGAGAGAGAGAGAGAGAGAGAGACAGAGAGAGAGACAGAGAGAGAGAGAAAGAGAGGCAGAGGCAGAGAGAGACAGAGAGGCAGAGAGAGAGAGACAGAGAGAGAGAGACAGAGGCAGAGAGAGAGAGAGAGAGACAGAGAGAGAGAGAGAGAGAGAGAGAGAGTGGGGAATGACATTCGAACCCAGGCAGCATGCTTGGAGGACTATAGCCTTCGTACATGGGGTGCCACGAGGCTACCGGCCCCCCAACTCATTTTCAGTTTAACTTCACCGGCTGATTTTAAGATTTGAATACTGACTCATGAATCTTAAACGGTCTGGCTCCCCCTGATCTGCTCGAGCGTTTGCTTTTATCCCTTCTTATTTTCTATTAACCCTTTAAACTTTTCATGTCCTGCTGATTTTACATCTGCGTTTTACACGTTTTGATTACGTTTGAGTGTGCAGCTCTTCTGTCACCTGTTGTTAATTCTAAATGTACTTCATAAAATCACTTGGATTGGATCTGATTTTAGAAGCAGGACACTTTGTCCGCTTACAATTTCAACATTGTTATGACCTCCTTTTGTCATTTTTATGTTCCAACTCTGCTTCTCAAACTTAACGATCTGGACAATCTTTGACACTCTACAATCTTCTGTGTTTGTAGGAAACGCTGAGAGGATAACAGACATCACTGTGGCTCAGTGGCCGACAGTTTCTCACTCTGTCCGTGCAGTAGACTCGATAACTCTGCGATGTTCAGTCCTCTCCGACTCCCAGAAAACGACCTGTCCAAGTGAGCACAGCGTGCACCTGATTGGAGTGCGATCAGATGAATCACGTGCTAACATCATGTACACTGATGGAAACAGAGGTGATAAATGTGACAATAAATCTGAAGAGCATCCGACTCCAAAGACCTGTATCTACCACTTCTCTAAGAACGCCCGCTCCGCAGACGATGGCACGTTTTACTGCGCCATGGCTACATGTGGAGAGGTTTTATCTGACAACAGAACCAAACTGGAAGGTGAGGGTAAAAATATTATTATTCTGTTAGTCAACTATTCTACTCTTATAGCCGACTCAAATGCTTTTAAGGTTTGAATCATCTTATTCTGCAAAATTGACAGAGTGTCCACTAGAGGCTGGCTGCAGAAGCACAGGAAGTCACATACACATCCATTCTAAAAAGCCTGTTTTTACAGCAGAGATGAACATGTTTACAGCCTGGTTCAAAAAACCAAATAGGTGTGATTAGCTCATGTCTGGATGGACACACACTGTACGGGGGGTGAATGTTTTGATGACTCATCAGTTTTGATTTGATGAAGGATAAGAGTTATTCACAATAAGGCGTGTAGCTGACCTGATTGACAGGTGGGCGCGGTGTAACGGTTTGTCAGGAGGTTTAAAACCCGCCTCAGCTCCAGCTCTCAGCCTGTCGTTAGGTTGACTGAAAGTTAGCCTGAGACAGCATTTCCAGCATGGAGACCGCCATCGATGGGACTCCAGCGCCCCCTACAGGAACAGACTGGTGACGTCACTCAGAGTTCAAACATTCAGATCAGCGATGTTTTAAAACAGCAGCAGAAATGCTGACTAGACTCTTCTCCTCTGTCGCCCCCCGGTGGTGGAACGAACTTCCAAACTCCATGTGATCTGCAGAGTCCCTCTGCACCTTTAAGAAAAAGCTAAAGACCCAGCTCTTTCATGAATACCTACTAACTTAATGATGATGGTTTCCATATTATTGATGATGATGATGGTAATGACGATGGTTTTTGTTTGATAATGACGACTTATAAGATGGTTTCTATACTGATTAGAGCTCTCAAGAACTGCCCTCAATGTTGTGCTTTGCCTCTGGTCACTTCCTGTCAGCACCTGTGTGTCCAATCAGACTCAAAGCTGATCGTTTGCTCTTACTCACATTGTTCCCTTTTTTATAGATCCTTCCTTGTGTTGTTCTTACTCTCTGATGTACGTCGCTTTGGATAAAAGAGTCTGCTAAGTGAATTGTAGAATTGTAGTAGAATTGTAGAAATGTGTGTCATATTCGTGAAGCATCCTGTCGTGCCCTGATGATTTCATGAAGCCACGCCCTCTTCTTTTCGCTGCTCGTCTCCTCCTCCTCAGCAGGAGAAAGGTCAGAACTTTATACTTAAGAATGTACACATAAAAACATAATGTGCGTCCAAAGAGTAGATATTTTCCAAACTATTGTTTGTTTACCTAGTAACGTAAGCTGTTGCTTTTGGCTTGTGTGCGCTCCCTCCTCCTACTCCACACTGCATCTCATCTGGAAGGCCCTTGAGACTGTTGAAAACCTAAACCCTCATGTCTATGTCCGTAAGACTGCCATCCCCGTCAGGTAGAAATGTTTTGCGAGTGAGTTTGAGAGACATTTCACCTAATAGCAAAAGTTTGTAGGCTAATCTCTGTCAACCCACACAGATCAAATGTGAGCTAAAAAAAAAATCCTCTTTCATTGAATTTATAGTTTCTCTAACTTTGACTAATTGTCATTGTGTGTTTCCTTGAATGTTTCAGGCAGCAGTTTGTGGTCCTTTGAGTTAATGAAAGACACCATCATTCTGTGTCTGCTGTCTGCTGTCCTGGTCATCAGTGTGACCGTCATGGCCCTCCTCATCTACGGCATCAAGAAACACAGATGTGATAACTGCAACGATGCAGGTAATCATCGAGGAGTTAGGTCACTGTAGCGCAGTTCTATCTTTAGTGTTAGAACCTATCTGTGATTATTAACTCATTGCATCCTGACCTTTATTTTAAATCCTTTGTTTTCTATCATGTTGTAGCTGCTGCTGCTGCTCTGCAGGAAAATGTTACAAACAGGAAGTTAAAGGTGAGATGAACCTTTTTAAAAAAAAAGAGCAAATGAGATTCATATTTGTAAATCCTTCATAATTCATGAAATGTTTCCGCAGAGAGACGATGAAGACACCTGGATTTATTCGACTGTCCTCTTTACCGTGGTGAAAACTGGCAATGGTGGAAGAAGGGACGTGAAACAAGACAGAGAGAGAATCTACGCTGTCAAGGCGCCGGGGTTCGATTAGCTTTTTAGACGGGTCGTTAGCCTTTATGTAGCTCAGTGTGTGATCGCTGATGTTATCCTGAAAGCCGAAGGTTAATGATGGTTTTTTCTTTTTCTTTTGTTTGTTTAAATGTTTGGCTTGAAGCAGGTGCTGTACATGAGCGACTATATGAAAGTAAAGAAATGCATTTTGTGATAGCAGTAAGCACGGCTACGAGCAGGGCCGCCCCTGGCCAAAGTGGGGCCCAAAGAGGAAGTTTTATTGCCCCCCTAACCCCCCCTACTTATAGCATATATTTGCAAGAATGTATAAAGCTGTATATAACATTTACTGCCAACTTCCACATAGTCCGTGCACCACAATCCGGCAGTGCTGCACCGCTGTAGTCAAAGCTCATGTTTCCACAGCGAGCGCCGTGGTCCGTCTCCAAGCTGGACAGAATCGAATGACCAGGACAGGAAGTCAGACAAGAGCGTCTGGTCAATTTCAAAACAAAACAAAATATGCAGAGTCCTGATCGAATATTCCATCACTTTGTTTTAGTGATATGTTTGGTGTTGGTCTTGTGTCAGTCTTGATCCCTAAATGTCTTGGTCTGGTCTCGGGTATGTCTTGGTCTCGGTTAGATGGGTCGCATTACAAATAAAGATTGATTGGTGATATTTGGAAACCCTGTGATAAATGAAACAAAGTATTATGTGGGTTTAAAGGAGTATTTAAAACGTCTATGATTTATTTCTTCCCCACAGGTTTTGTTATCTTTGTATTCATCGTGTGTGGTTAAAGGCAGCCGAGCTGAGATGCTCTGCGATGAAACCCATGAAACAAGAAATGGCAGTGCGGTTGTAATGAAAGAATAAAAGACGTGTCGCTTTCTTTATCTAGAAACAGAGACCACGAGACAGGAAGCCAATCACAAAACAAAGATGTGAACAGCTTGTGTGTGCCACTTCTTCCTCGCTGCCGTCACCATAACTTGACCACGAAGGTTTCAAACTATTTTAAATACATCTATACATTAAACACTGAAAGAGACCTGCTTTTTAATAGACCTCCACACACACACACACACACACACACACACACACACACACACACTGTTTTTACACCTTATCTCGTTAGTACACGCATTGCGAACAAGCCTGGCAAAAACTGGGGATGATTGTGACGGTGTCTGAATTTAACACCTTTGAGAGATCGCATTATTCCCCACACATGTTAATATGTTTAAAATGACAGCAGGAAACACCATGATTAAACATTCACAGCTTCTGCATTCTAAAGAATTTCAATATTGTCATTTATGTCGTCCGATTTCCGTCTTTTCTCCAACATTTTATTTTAAACTGGGGATTAAATAAAGGAGGTGTTTGAGCATATAACCAATCCAACTGGGGAACCACAGCGCTTAATTTCAGATGTTCAAGGCCAACTTCTTCTCCTCCATCAGTGCAAATTGTGTTTGCAGAATGAGGAACACCGGGCACCGCTAGCCCAGGTACGAGAAGAAAAACAGATCCTGCGGGACGACTTCAAATGAATGCAGGATAAACTCAAGACCTTGCAGGACAAATGCAAGGCCCTGCAGGAGGAGAAGAAAACACTGCATAGAAGCAGCAGGTTGGCCGAACAGACAAAACTAATTGTTACGGTACCCGGAATTCAGGATAGGCAGGTACGTACTGCAGCCCCCGGGTCAGCTGAGGAAGCCTCAGATGAAGGATGGGATACTGAACCAAATCCCTGGAGGAGGGAGACAGACATGTTGCAAGACCTGGAGGAAAGGAAAAAGGGCCGCCAAGTGGTTAGGAATCATGGGAGATATTTCTGCTACTCCCCCATGAAAACCCCCCCGATTAAAACGACCTCCGCGTTGACCGTAATCATGACGACCTTTTTTTTTTTTAATTGTTCTCCAAGTTTTACGTTTCCAAAACTTCCTGCCGCAAACGTTTGGACCATGACCACCAACTTGAGCTTAAACCCCCGGAAAACAATCCGGCTTTCAGACCGGTGATTGAACATGTCAGGTTAAAATCCTCACCAGGTTCAACCACAGTCATAGAGATCTGGTGCTGCATGTCCACAGTTTGAGCTGAAGACAGGAGAGAAAAATCACATCAGATGTTATGAGACGGCAGCAGAAAGCGTGTCAGGGTTAGATCATTGATCTCAAATGTTTCATGTTCTCATTTGTTTCAGAAAGTCTTACACATTATACTTACACAAAGCACTGAGAAGAATCAAAGCAGCAAATCTTCCGACCATTGTGCTACAGCACCCTTGTTGCACAACTGAAGTCTCCCACACAGATGTCAGACTAAGTCAAAAGGTGATCAAGGTTTCCAAAGATGTCAGCGTAGCACTCTCTCATCAACAGCTTCTAAAAAAAGGAAACCGCTAACCACAGAGCGATGTAGTCAGATCATAAGGTCCTAAAGTTAGACATGTCCACATGTGGTAGTTTCTAAACTCTTGCACTGACAGGTCAGACAGTTAGATAGATAGATAGATACTTTATTGATCCCGAGGGAAATTCAAATTCAAAGTTTGTATCAACATCAAGTTTCATCAAACCCTAATGAACTTAAATCTTATAATGATGCTCATGAGACAGAGGTGCATGCAGAGACAGTTTAATGATACAAACAGGTTTAATGAAACATGAAGTATGATGCTCACACAAGGTTAAGTCATGAATGTTCAGTTTGTACAAAGCAGACAAGACTAGAGCTGCAACAACCGATCGATAAAAGTGTTGGCGACAAATTTGATTACTCATTCGTTGTGTTGCACGATTATGGCAAATTGCAAAAAATATTGCAAACAAATATTTGTTAGTTGCAGCGCTACAGACATTTTAAATTTTCTCTAATAATAATTTATACTTTATTGATCCAGTGAGGGGAAATTTGTTTTTTACACTCTGTCTAGTAAACATGCTACACAAACATAGGCTGAAATACACACACATGCACCAACAGGATCCTATGGACATGCAGTAATGGAGAGGTCTCAGAGTGAGGGGGCTGCCCACAGTGGGCGCTCCTGAGCTGGTGGGGGGGGGTTAGGTGCCTTGCTCAAGGGCATCTCGGCAGTGCTAAGGAAGTGGACTGGCACCTCTCCAGCTACCCGGACTTGGTCCGTGCCGGGACTTGAGCCGGCGACCCTCCGATTCCCAACCCAAGTCCCTACAGACTAAGCTACTGCCGGCCTAAGATCTGACACATCCAACACATTTTTAATTTCAATGTAAGGAATGTTTTAAAATGCAGTCAGTGAATCATGAACATAAAACCTTTTATCTATTATTTCAGCGTTATCAAACACGAAGTTGGACGATGCTCCTTTGGCTTCACAGATTTCTCTGAGTCGCTCGGAGACATTGTCATGGTGCTGCAAACGTGCTGCTGTTGTCTTCGTTGTGTTTCTTCTTCTTCTATTTGACTTCCATTAATGGGAGAAATCCAGCAGTGCCTCTGGGTAACCATCCTAAAGATAAAGATAAAAAAGATTAGTGCCGCCATACGTTCAATAAAACAACTTCTAAACAATTTAGAACATGACACGGTAATGGTCTATCCAAAACTGATAAGTCATCAAAACACCCCCCCCCCCCCCCCCGTAAAGTGTGTGCCGATCGAGACATGAGCTAATCAGACCTATTTGTTTTTTGAACCAGGCTGTAGTCCCCTCAAAATTGGTGTGGACCATCCTAAGACCTTGGCCATACTACCTCTCCAAGCTCAAAGACATGCGTCAAAAGCTGTTGTTGTTCGATCAAACAGGAAGTAGTTATTTTAGGTGTTTAATATGGTCGTGAACGCACAAAGATTCATACACATCATCCCAGTGGGAAAGTAAAACTTTTGATATAGGTGTAATGAGCTACACACCCTGACATGCACAGGTGTGCGAGGGCCCTTCATCACTGCTAGCGGTTTTAATTCACCTTCACAGTGTGAATAAACTTACCTTCAGCTTTTTGAGAAAACGAGGACGACGATCACGATCACGCAGAGAGCCAACAGAGTTGCAAGGACAATGACTACAGGGTCCCACTCTTGTTCAGGAATTTCTGGAAAAACATGATAGCAGACATTTAATCCTTCTGTTTTCTTTACAAGATATATGAGATGATGTTGAGAAGGGTACAATTTAATCACAGATGCTCCCACATTTATGGAGGAAAGAGAAAGTTCATAAGTAATGCTTTAATTAATAAATCCTTATTACACAAATGACCCTTTCTCTTTAAGGTCCAATCAGTGAGATGTGTAGTGAGTGAAATGATAAAGTGACCTTACTATCTGATCATTAAGGAAACATGCTATGTTGAAGTGCTGGCTTCTCTGACAACAATGCAGCAGCCAGTATGTCCTCCTTCTAACTTTAGATTCTGCTCCTGAATGCTCTGGATTTGTTTGGACCAGAGAAGGTAGGCGGTTTTTAGACACCCCTATACAGCCGTTTTGGACACCCCTCGGTTTCTCAGATATGAGAGCAGTTATCAGGTCAACAGGTGTTGCAGTGATGGAAGCGGGTCAAGAGAAGTGGTCCAGATAGAAGTGATTGTACCCGACCTAAAAAGCCTCTGCATGTTTCTAATAAGCTCCACGAGCAGAAACGTGCTCAAACTAGCTCTCTATAATGTTTAGAATTTAGACTGCAGTACCTATTTTAAAAACTAGGTGTCAGAGCTATATACTGCTCCTTTAAATATAAGTTTGAGCAAATTAGGGTTTCGTTAGAACCTGATTTGTCATTTTCCTTTTCAGAGAATCTTAGCAGTGACTCCACATCGATTTAAATGAGAGAACTGCAGTGATTGGAATTCATATTAAAGAAGTGTGAACACGTACTTGTCTTCACTGTAGTTCCTTCACCAAACAGGATTTGTCCACATGTGAGCACAGCGCAGTAGTACGTCCCGGCGTCAGACGAGTTGTGTATGGTTTTGGACAGATTGTAGACACAGCTTCTCTTCTCTTCTTCTTCACTTCTGTGGCTTTGAGTGTAAATAACAGCTGGATGAGCTTCTCCTGCTGCAGCTCTGAACCAGTACACACTGTGTTCACCTGGACACTGCTCTCTGTTTTCTTTGGACTTGGAGAGAAGTGAACACTGGAGATTCACTGAGCCGCCCGCCTGGACCGACTGCGCCTCCGGTCTTTGTTTCACATAGACCAGGTTCTGGTGGTTTTTATGATCTGTGTGAGTCACAGTGAAGCAGGAATTAGCTCATGATATTTGGGGCACAGATGCAGACAAAGAACAAACTGTAATGTGCATACTTTACCATTCACCGCTACTATTGTACCGTTCGTTATTTTCAACGTGTACGGAGTTCCCACTTGACAGAAGTACGTTGCTTCATCTTCTTTGCTTACATTTCTGATGATGAGAAAGTTCAGATAACCCTCCTTGGTGACGGTAAATCTTGAGTTGTCAAATTGCTCTACTAGGATAACTTTGTCAAAACTTCCTGCTGCAACCGTTTGGACCATGAATCCAAACTTCATCTTGTACCAGTTCAACAATCCAGCTTCATCTTTGGTAAACAAACATGCCAGAGTCACAGTGTCACCCGGTTTAACCACAGTCACAGAGATCGGTTGAGGCATCTTTATGGTTTGAGCTGAAGAGTGAGAGAAACATCAGAGACATTTAAAATGTGTGTCAGCCCGAGGGCCATTTGCGGCCCTTGAGGGGATTTTTCTTTTTTTTCTTTTTTTAAAATTTGTTTTAATTGATTTTCAAATACAAAACAATAACAGCTCAGTGCACTTTAGCAAAATATTTGCATAGTTGGTCCAGTAGTCACATTCAGCATCCACCAGTATAGTATACATGTGATTAACAGTGAGGTTTTACATTAGCAAGATAATCATTCAGGGATCATTATGATAAGTTGCACTTAACATTTAGAAGATTCAAAGCTTCTATCATTTCCTTTTAAAGAGATGAGTCTTTCCACTAATACAGTATCTTAACTTTTCTAACATCACAACATCAGATATCAGCGATTTCCACAAGTGAACAGTAGGGGGTTCATCCCCAACCCATTTTGTCATTACAGCCTTCCTAGCCAACATTAAAAGAAATTGGATTACGTCCTTATGTTCCTTCAAAATGTTCGGTAGACTTCCTAGGAGGCATAGAAGTGGGCCAGGAGGCAGTTGTTGTCCTATCACCGTGCCTATTTCTCCACATACTGCTTTCCAAAATAATTTAATTTTTTCACACTCCCAAAGACAATGCATTCTAGTTCCAGTATTAGCTTTGCATTTGGAACAAATTGGGGAAGCTCCTGCTGTGAACTTACTATAAACATATGGAGATATATAAACATTATGCAAGATATTGTATTGCATCTCCTTATATCTATTACAGATTGAAATCTTGGAGGGTAACATCAGAATTTCTTCCCATGTATCTTTATCTATAGCCACCTTCAGCAGCGCCGACCATGATGTTCTTAAGGAAGCAAGTTTATCCACATCCAAATTCTGTCGCTCAGAGTAAAACCTTGATACAAAATGTTCATTTTTTGTATGATCCAAGAAAAACCTTTCCAGCATATGCGAACCACTAAAGAAATTGAGGGTATTTGCCTTCTTCAATACATAGTGCCTGACTTGTAGATATTTGTAAAAGTCCTTGGTAGGTATATTGTACTGATCTCTCAGAGAGTCAAACGTTTTGAAGATCCCATTACTGCAAAGATCATGTACTCCTTTTAAGCCTGCTTCCTGCCACTGTTTATAGTTAGGCCCTGCCCCCTCCACTGATAAATCTGGATTGTCCACCAATGTTGTAAGTGCATTCAAGGGACAGTTTTCCTTAAACATTGCCTTTAAGCTTCTCCACATCCTTATGATATTGGTTATTAACAAGTTGTCCTTAACTAGAATTGGTAATTCCTTCAGTCGTTTGTCTAATAAATTTATAGGGGAAAAGGTTTACACATTATGGCCTCTATTTCAAGCCAAGGCAACCCAGTGTTTCCAACCACCCATGAAGAAATAATCCTGGCATGTATTGACATAACATAATTTTCTACTTTAGGTAGACCCCACCCACCTTTTTCTTTAGTGAGTTGTAACTTCTCTAATTTTATTTTGGGTTTCCTTCCTGCCCAAATGAAGTCTGATATTGCTTTATTAATATCTCTAATATCTTCTGTCCTTAAAATTACAAAAAGCATAGATACAGGATAAATTATCTTAGGGAGAATAGTCATCTTAATGAGATTGATCCTACCAAGAAAGGAAATGGGCAGATTCCTCCATCTCATCATATTTTCTTTCAAGTGCTTAGTCAACGGATAAATGTTTTCACTATACAGTCGATTGAGTTTTGGCGTGTCTTTTATTCCCAGATAGCTGAAACGATCAGGGGCCCAGCGAAATGGTCTAACAAAATCAGGTTCAACACGCCTATCGCTCACCAGGGGCATTATCTCAGATTTGTCAAAATTAACTTTGTATCCAGATATTAGTCCAAATTCTTTAACACATTCTATGACAGCAGGTACTGACACACTCGGGTCTGTTAAGGTCAACAGGACATCATCTGCATACAACATAATCTTGTTTTGCTTTGTACCGATCATTGTTCCTTTAATATTAATATTTTGTCGAATAGCTATTGCGAACGGCTCTATAGCCAGGGCAAACAGAAGCGGGGACAGAGGACTACCTTGGGCTGTACCTCTTGACAACTTGAAAGATGCTGAAATAAGACCGTTTGTCAGGACAGAAGCTGTGGGCTTCTTGTACAGAAGTTTCACCCAGCCTAGAAAGTTGGTTTGAAAGCCAAATCTCTTCAAAATGTCAAACATGTATTCCCATTCAACCCGATCAAAGGCTTTTTCAGCATCCATCGATATAATTGCTCCAGGAATTTGGCAATGATTGAGATAATGAATGATGTTAAATAAGCGTCTTGTATTGTGACATGACATTCGATCCTTTATAAAACCGGTCTGATCTGCACCCACGATATGAGTCATTACCCGTTCTAACCTGCGAGCCAATACTTTAGATAAAATTTTTGTGTCCACTCCAAGTAGACTGATTGGTCGGTATGAGGAGCAGAGTTCTGGATTTTTCTTTTCCTTTAATATAAGTGTTATATTGGCCAAACACATTGATTCTGGGAGTTTTGAGTCCTCAATAGATGTATTGAAAACTCTAAGTAATAATTTATTAATCTTATCTTTTAGTGTTTTAAAAAACTCAACCGGAAATCCGTCCGCCCCGGGCGACTTCCCGGGTTGGAGTGAGGATATGGCTGTATCGATTTCAAATAAGGAGATGGGGCCTTCCAAAAGATTAGCCTGATCTTCTGATAGTTGCGGGATTGTCAAACTGTTTAAGAAGAACCCTTCCTCGAGCTTATTCACATCGCTTTCAGAACTATATAACTTTTTGTAGAACCTTTTAAATGCATCATTAATCCGAAGGTTATTTGTTTGTCGTTGACTATTTTCGTCCTGTATAGCTGAGATAAAGTTCTTTATTGGGGAATTCTTTGCTAGGCGTGCTAGTAGGCGGTTTGGTTTGTTGCCAAATTCAAAGAGTCTTTGTTTGGCAAAGAGAATGTCCTTTTCTGCTTTTCTTGTTATCAGATTCTGCAACGTTATCCTGGTTGCCTTTAGTTCAGTTAAGACCTCATCTAATTTAGTTCTATAGTAGTTTTCTTCAAGCTTTTTTATTTTATTTTCGATCTTAGTTTGTTCGGCAACCCGCTCTTTTTTCTTCCGGCTTGAATATGAAATAATCATACCTCTCATATAGGCTTTAAATGCCTCCCACAGAATTCTTGGGTCTGCCCCATCTTTATCGTTAAACTCTAAAAATAAGTCTGTTTGTTCTTCCAAAAATGTAATAAAGTTGCTATCCATGAATAATAAAGTATCCACTTTCCAAGAAAATGAGCGTTCAATAGGTCTTAGAGGTTGCATTAACATAGTGACAGGTGCATGGTCTGAGAGAGCGATGTGACCTGTATCTGAGTGTTCTATCAAATGAGATAAACATTTGGACACAAATATATAGTCAATACGTGACGCTGAAGAATGGGGAAGAGATTGAAATGTGTAGCCTTTTGACAAATGATTGAAATGCCTCCACACATCTAGAAGATCAAATTCCTTAATAATGTTCAGGACTGCCCGTGCATTACTGGACTGACTGTTTTGAGGTGGAAGTCTATCCAATGACGGAGATAAACTACAATTAAAATCTCCTCCTATTATCATATTTGGACAGTCCATTTCAGCCAACTGACTAAATAACAGAGCAAAGAAAGCTCCATCTTGAGCATTAGGGGCATAAATATTTCCTAGCATAACATCTTCTCCAAAGAATACCCCTTTAACTAAAACAATTCTTCCTTCCGTATCTTGGAATGAAGCTGTAACAGTAAATGGCAGATTTCTGTGTAGTAATATAATCACACCCCTCTTATTTGTTGAATAAGATGAAAAGTGAACCTGACCAACCCATTCCCTAAGATATTTTTTGTGTTCCTCATCGGTTAGATGCATTTCCTGTAGAAATGTTACCTGAATCTTTTCTTTTATAAGCGAATTCAGGACAGATTTACTCTTAACAACATTATTAGAGCCCCGGATATTCCATGTACATATCTTGATACTCATTTATAACTGGTAAACGTATATGTATGTTGTGTTCCAACAATAACTGCTTCATAT
Source organism: Labrus bergylta (assembly GCF_963930695.1). Taxonomy (NCBI): domain Eukaryota; kingdom Metazoa; phylum Chordata; class Actinopteri; order Labriformes; family Labridae; genus Labrus; species Labrus bergylta. The sequence continues at coordinate 31,107,817 of NC_089203.1, read as the reverse complement.
GATCCTAACCAATCTATGACTTTAAATCGTGTGCGAGCTTCAAAAGAGAACAGAGATGGTTCCAAGCAAAAACTGAACCTAACGCTAAGAATCCTGAACAGTCCAGTTCCAAAAGGGAACTGGGAAAAAACAAAAGAAAAAACAAACAGAAGTCTAAACTTGTCATACTCAAGCATTGCAAAAGTATAGCTGGGGGGGGGGGGGGTGGTGACAAGGAGGAAAGGTAACCCAAACTATCCTCCCCATCTGGATTGTAGTAATATGGTGCCAGTAAATCTGCAATCAAAGCCACCACAATAAAACAAGAAGTATCAATAATGATAACATCTAACAAAAAGACGTTTTCCTCAAGGATTTGCATTCACAGCGTAAACTTAACATGGCACGACTGACTCATTATTGTGTACGGATGTTAAGGGAGACTCGTCCACTAGTTGTCAGTAGAAGCCAAATAGTAAGATCTAACCCTGGTCGGTCAATGTCAACACAGCTAGAATAACCTTATCAACATACTCCTATGCGATGATGTACGTACCCTTACCGAGCTCATCATGGAGCTGGCAGTTTTTTAATATAGTCATTAATTTCTTCCATGCAGGAGAGTGACATCATCTTCCCATTGATGTTGGTTATTTTAATCACTGCAGGATACACAAATGAGTATCTTATACCAGCCTCACGTAGTCTCCTCCGGGCGCTTGCTGACTCCTTCCTCCTTTTCACTACCTCAGCGGAGAAGTCCTGGAAGAAAGATACGTCCTGGCCTTCCACTTTAATCCTGCCCTTGTTCCTTGCCGCATACAAGATTCTCTGCTTGTCGGTGTAGTTGTGTAGCCTCACCAAAACAGCTCTCGGACCATCTTTGCCGCCAAGCCTCAGCGGAGGACCGGTGCGGTGGGCTCTCTCGATCTGGATTCGCTCTCCTAATATGCCCAGAACTTCTGGGATCCATTTTTCAAAGAAGCCCACCGACTCCTTTCCCTCCATGCCTTCCTTAAGTCCAACAATTCTCACATTCTGCCGTCGGCTTTGGTTCTCCATGCTTTCAATACGATCCGTTGCTCTTCTCAGTGCAGTCTCCAGAGTATCCACTCGCGGTGTGACCAGCGGTATTGTATCCTCCAGGTCCGAAACCCGTTGCTCAACAGCGCCGATCCTCTCAAATAAGGTGTCAAATTTCTGAGAGAGCTCGTTAACCGGTTTGAGTATAGCAGCTAGCTTACTGTCCAGCATTGTGGCTATATTGGTGGTAACTCGATCCACTATCAAGTCATCTCATTGCACGTTCATCTCCTCTCTGTCAGTCAAGTTAGCCTCTCGTGCTGCATCATCGGAGTCACCATGCTCGTTATCTTGGCTAGCAACAGGCATAGCATTAGCAGTTAATTTTCCTCTTCTGCGAGTTTCTTTCCTTTTAACCGACCCACACGACGTGAAAAAGTTCTCCACAGACATTATCAATACCGTCGTCACTTTGGAAATCAGTTGACCGGCAAAAAATACTGTAAAATATTGATTAAGAATCAACCCGCTGGGGAGACGACAAATCTACGTCCTCTCGCCTCCGTGCATCACGTGACCCCCTTGAGGGGATTTTTTGCAGCCCGTGACTTCAAATAAAAAATCAGAAGATTTTGGCCCGAGGCCTCAATTAAGATCGGCACATTTTCTTATTTTTCTTTTTCATGTTAGCAAGGGCTGAACAATATTCCTAAAACAGAAAATGTTCAGTAACTTGTATGTTGTTGTTTTTTTAAATCTACAGCTTTTACTATTTTCCACACTTTTTTGTAAACCATGAAAAAAAACTCATGCACAGTTTTTGCAAACAAGCGGACTGTTTTTTAACATTTAATGACCTGAGCTAAATGCAGAAAGCTTTTCCAAAAAAATGAACCACGTTACAGGCTTGATTCTGAGAAAAAAACAAATAAAGTAGAACGAAGAAATCAAAATATTTGATTGGAAAAGGTTTTCTTTAGCGAGCCTTTTGATTCTGATCTACAAAGCCTAACTATTTTTTCAACTATATTTTAAAAACAAAACCTGTGGCCCGCGAGCGATTCTAACACGACAATTTTGGCCCGCAAGGAAAACAATTTGGACACCACTGATGTAAGTCACCTGAAGTCTTTTTCCCCTCTCTTTCTATGAAACTATCGAGTACAAACATACTCATCTTAAAGGAGACAAAGTTTATACTCACACAAAGTACTGAGAAGAATCACAGCAGCCAGTCTTCCGATCATTGTGGTATATCACCTCCGTCTTGCACAACTGAAGTCTCCGACCCAAATGGAAGATTTCGTCACAACATGATCAAGGTCAACAAAATACAAGTCGTTGTGATTGGCTTAGACAAAAAAAGAATTCACGTCGTGCAAAACCAATCATCACGTCCCGTTTTCAGTTAAATTTAGAGTTTTTTTTAAGTCGGCAAAGCGCTCATGAGTAAGCAGTGGAAATGGGTTGTGCAGTTTTTTTTTGGTTTTTTTAGGGTTAGTTTAGTTCTTCTACTTATCAGGTTCAGGTGACTTTATTTGTACCTGTAGGTAGATTTGTTTGCAGCAAGCGAGATCAACATCCATCATGACACAGATGACAGAACAGATGTAACAATGAACAACACATTAGAGAGAAGGAGAACTATTTAAACCGACTAAAACAAGATCAAAACCTACAGAAGTCAGAAGAATTATAGGAGGGCGCGAGGTTCCACCAATCAGAGCGTAGAAGAGAGAGAAGTGTAAACCAATAAGGTCCATAAAAAACACAAATAATCCAGGATAAAAATATGTTTTTTTTTATGTTTTTGCTAATATAACTACAGCTTGTTCACTTCTGTGATAGCGGCAGGAACAAAGCTGCTTTTGTTTCGGTTGGTTCTGCACCTTGGGACTAAAATCCTCCGTCCAGAGAGAAGGAGCTGAAAATCACTGAGCAAAGAACGGGGATCATCGTTTATAATCGAGGTAGCTATCCACTGCAACTGTCTCATATACAGGGACGTCGCTCTGTGACTCACCAATCAGACAACTTGACCATTTAAAAATCTGATTTAAGGAATTTCTATCTTTTAAAGATGTTTGACCGAAACCATGACAACATCTATCTTGTACATCTTGCTACATGTGTCTCCTGTGAATACCCAGCCTCCACCACCGGACTGTGTCGTCCTCATTCAAGCACGACCTGCTCCGACCCCCACCCATATGCTCTTTAGTAAGCATAGTAAAGCATAAATCATTCTCAATGCATTATGGGATGTTTAGTTCATAGATAGATAGATAGATAGACAGACAGACAGACAGACAGACAGACAGATAGACAGACAGACAGACAGACAGACAGACAGACAGACAGACAGACAGACAGATAGATAGATAGATAGATAGATAGATAGATACTTTATTGATCCCGAGGGAAATTCAAAAACTCAGTCATGCACACAGTCTTGAACCTTTGCCTTTTCTCACGTTTGTTTTGTTTTTGCCCAATCAAATGTTTTATTGTCACGAGCATTGAGGTAGCTGGTTGTCATGGCAACAGGCTTCAATCTGTTGATATAATGATTTTGTGAAACTAAGGATTCATAAGGATTTTGTGAAATCCTTAAATATCCAAAAGAGGATTTGAATGGGAAAAGTAACTTCCCGAACCAGAGCTGCCGAAAAATTGGCCGGTCACTGTTGAGCTCTATGGCTATTATAATCTCTTTGCTCTCGTCTTGCTCACCACAAAAATAAAAAATACTTGTCTTCAACTTCAATTTAAATTCCTAATGTGTCCGCCAATTACAGCTAAGTAGTGATTGGCAATTAAAAGGAGCCCAGCGTAAGTTCAAGCAGGAAGACTGGTTATATTCTCTCACATTCATTTGATTTTCTTCATTCAGTGTAGCCCCTCCCACTCTTCCTCTCCCCCCGTCTCCCTGCTTTGGTGATCAGCTGATTTGGGGCGTTTACTCTGTAAGTAATCAACCAACCCGACTCTGCCACAACCTCTTTCAACCAATCATCCTGCTGCTGTCAGATTTTAAAACCTCTTCTCTCTCTTTCACAGTCAGTCTGTCATTTCAGTGCGATCGCTGTGACCCTCCTCCATTCCAGCTCAGCAGTGTTCAGAGACAGCCTCAGAAACCCACTCCTCATCACATCCTGCATTCTCCTGTCACCACCACCACCATGTTGGCGTCTTGCACCGAGATAAGAGTTGAACAAAAACATCAGGAATGGCTAAACTGCTGTTCTAAACATCAGTGTCTGTACTTTTTATGCATATAGATGCTGTATTGTTTTCTCACATACAACTAGTTTGTGTGTTAGTTTCACAGCACTTTTTACAAGTGGCTAATGTTCATGTTCGAAAACAGCCACATGCAAGAGCTACGCTGACACGAGCTGTGGTCGGCCATGTCTTTGTCTTTGACCAACCACTGAAGCGTTTTACTCAGAAGACACTTTGAGCCTCAACAGGATATGCTGTGAGGTTTGAGGTGCGAGTACAGAAGTGAAAGAAGAAAACATCTGAGAGCTGACCTTATTGAAGGCGCACTCACACTAGGCAATCTGTACTTTGCTCAAGCATGCGTCACCCCTAGTCCAGTTTGCCCCTCAATAATAAAAAATAATGTTTTATTGAGCTGCAACTGTAGCTTGATGTAACTCTGATTACAATTAAATGACTATAAGGGAGAGAGAGAAAGAGAGAGCGAGAAAGAGAGAGAGAAAGTGAGAGAGAGAGAAAGCATGAAGCAGAAACAGCTTAGGAGATATTTCTTGCATGCTAGTGGTTAGTTCACTGTGCATTAAAACTTTTAGGTGTTCTGCCTGTGGTCAACTTTTTGTCCACACACACAAACAAACAGATGAACACACATTCACAGTCACAGCTGAAGACCAAGTCATGCATGGAAACTCAAGTGCTGTTGTGGTTAGGCTTCACATCGAGGTGTGAATACAAAGAGGCTTTTTTCTGTTGCTGCACTCTGTTTGAATCTCAGGAAGTTCAACTTAACTTTTTCTATTACCTTCTTTAAAGTGAGAGAGCTATAATACTGTTTTTATTAGAAATAGTATCACAACACCAACTTAGGTTTAGGAAAAGGCAGCAACGTGAAGTATTTTTATTGTGTTTTTCACCAGCCAGAGGGGAGGTGCTAATCTCTCACTGGTTTGTACCTGCTCTGTTTGGCCTCAACAAGAGATATGTAGTGGGAGTTTATGGCTTCATAAAATAAGGCTGGCTGCACACTAGACAGCTACCTTGGTAAGTCTCTGAAGACTCTTCAAATAGTACAAAATGCTGCAGCTGTAGTGACAAAAACTAGGAAAAGGGATCACATTTCTCTTTTATTGGCTTCTTTGCACTGGCTCCCAATAAAATCTAGAATATAATTTAAAATCCTTTCCTCTCTTACAAAGCTCTGATCAGGAAAAATCTTATCTTAAAGAGCTGATAATGCTGTATTACCCTTCAGGAACATTACACTCCCAGAATGCAGGTCTAAGTACGGACTCTAAATGTACTATGGGAGGTAGAGCCTTCAGTTATCAGGCCTGCTCGTGGTACCTACAGTCTCTAAATGTACTATGGGAGGTGGAGCCTTCAGTTATCAGGCCTGCTCGTGGTACCTACAGTCTCTAAATGTACTATGGGAGGTAGAGCCTTCAGTTATCAGGCCTGCTCGTGGTACCTACAGTCTCTAAATGTACTATGGGAGGTAGTCTATCCTAATATTATTTTGTAACATAACAATGAGTAACGTCTTTACCTGCTCTCTGTAAAGCGTCTTGATATAACATTTGTCTTCAAGTGTTTTGGGGGACAGCAAGAACAGACCAGACAAATAGATTCTGAGATTTTCCTGGGCACGTGCAGCTCAACCAGACAATGTGTGTCGACATCCTCGTTCAAATACTTTGGCTTCAAAATTGATGCTTTCACAAACCACTGGTTGACTTCAGTGTTCATACGTATGCTTCTTTTATACCGAGTGGAAAATACTAATGAAAACTGTAGTTAGTGTGTTTCCACTCAGCAGCAGGTACAGAAACCCACCATGAAAACTTGAAACAGAAGCTTGCTGCTTCTATTGTTTCATGTGCTTTAGCTTGAAAGACGGTCAAAAAAAATTTCCACTGTGGTTCTAAAGTAATACCCTCATAATGAAGGGCCAATCAGATTGCCCTGTGATTGTTCCCTCCTACTTTATATGGTTCTATGAAGGAGAAGCAGCTTCTCATACGAGTTCATTCTACTGCTGTATTAAGTGGACGAAGGAGAAAATGAAGTCTGTTCTTGTTTTTCTACTGATGCTCACACTTGCTCGTAAGTTTATGTCCAATCTTCTCGTCTAATTCTGATCTTTTAAGGATTAATATGTTTTATTTTTAGCACAGAGCATACATGATCTTTCTCTGTTGTTAAACACTGACATATATTTATTTTCTTCAGGATGCACCATCTATGAGAACTTTGAGACAAAGACTGTTGGTGTTGGAGATGATGTGACTCTGACGTGTCCTCGTGATGCTTCTTGGTATTCAACACAATTATTCTGGCTCCGGCTCGTTTCTGGTGATTTGCCTGAGGTTTTGGGAGGAACCAATGCCATTGATTCTGACCTTGTTGAAGAAACTCCTGGATTCACAGCAAAAAAAGAGCCTGGAACGTTTGTGGTGATTATTAATGGAGTAAAAGTCGGCGACACTGGACTTTACTTTTGTGTGAAACAAGAGAGTATTAAAATGACAGTTTTAAAAGGAACATTTCTGCAGATTAAAGGTAAATAAAATGCACTTCAACTTCTTTAAAATAATACCTAACACCATTTATGAGAGCAGTCAACCAAATGTCCCCTGAATAAGGAAAAAACATACAGCATACTTTCTAGGATGTTTTTCTCTTAATTCTAAACTGCAGCTACTTTGAATATTTTTAACAAATCCAGCGTATTTACTTTGTATTGAATTTATTCAGGACCAGAGCCCAGTATCACCTCAGTCGTTCAAGACATTTCACAGGATCCAGTCCACCCAGGAGACCTGATGACTCTGCAGTGTTCTGTTCTCTCTGAGTCTGAAAACAACACATGTCCAGGGAAACACAGAGTGTTCTGGTTCAGAGCCGGATCAGATGAAAATCATCCCAGTGTCATTTACACTCATGGAAACAGACCTGGAGGATGTGAGGAGAGTCCAGAGGCTCACTCTCCACAGAAATGTGTCTACAGCTTCTCAAAGACCGTCAACTCCTCCGACGCCTCGACTTATTTCTGTGCTGTGGCCGCATGTGGAGAGATATTGTTTGGAAATGGGACAAAGATTGACATCAAAGGTAACTGCACAGCATTCAATATGAATCTTTTTTTAACATTCATTTTCAAATAGTTGAATCTACCTGGAAGATTTTAATGTAACATCTTAACACAATAAGTTTTTATATGTTTTCAGGAGCCGACAATCAGACGGCCGTAATAGCTCTGTTTCTGTTATCAGCTGCTTTGGCTATAAGCTTGATTATCATAGCTTTCCTGATTCATATCATCAAGACTAAATCGTGTGATTCCAGCAAAGGTAACAGAACATTATCTCCAATAAATAAATAAAAGTATTGAGCAAATGTTAACTTTATAACTTTGTGTAAATTAAACGTTTACATCTTGTTTTTAATTGATATCACAGCTGCTGAAGTTCTGCAAACACATCCTGCAGCAGATCGACGACGCCAGCAGGTGAGATACTTCAGAAAAGATTCAACGAGAATCATTTGTTGGAATATTGTTTTGCTTTTTATAAGTTTATAGAAATATCTGCAGGCTCATCCTATTTTTTCTCAGGTAGCTGACATTACCATATAATGACCTGATGTTGTATGAATAACCTTACTGTCCCCTGATGAGTTAGCAACGCATGCTAACATTATTTGTCAGAACTACTTAGACAGACTTTGATTGATGCACGGCGAGAAAGTTGTCCCCCCGTTAACCGTTGGTCGTTTATGCGGTCGTTTATACCGTTGGTCGTTTATAGCGCTCATGCAAACTTTCTCGCAGGTCAAAAGTTTCACCCTCATGTTGCTGTTGAAACTAAATTCATGATACATACTCTGCACAGCTTTATCAACAGCATACTGACTTCAAACTATTTTTTGTTATTTTCTCAGAGCGCTGAGGACTCGTTGGTTTATTATGCACCGACTTTTTCTAAGATTAGAACGGACAAAAGAGAGAAGAGAAAAGTCAAAGCAGTAACAGAAGAGACGATCTACACCGGGGTCAGAACTCCTCCGACTGGCTAAAAAGATGTGCTCATTTAAGACGTATTAAATATTTGATATGTATATTATAAGACTGTGGGGAATGTAAAATCTTACAGCAATGTGACCATAAGAAGAGAATAACTTTTGTAATGTTTTGTGTATGGTTTTACATGTTTTGACTCATCTGTGTTCAGTCATTGTTAGATTGGTTTTATCACCAAAGGTAGAGTATTAGCAAGATAAACAATATTTGCAGTCGTGCACTAAAACTGGACGGAAGCTGGAGTGCTGACTGTGTGTCGGGTAATGTTCAGTAACACAAGGTGCACTGTAGTGGGGACAAACAGTGGAGCAGCTTACCTCTGCTTGGTAGTGGAGTGGTCTCTGAAGCGGTTGCAGGAACACTTGTGTGGGAGAGAAGCTGGTCCGCTGTTTCTCTTTTTTTCTGTGTCGTTTTAAAGATGTTAACTTTTAACTTTTATTTTTGTGTTGATTCAAAGGCAAAGATGATTGTATTAAAGGAAAGATGTGTTTGAGGATTTATGTTGCATTTCTTATTTTAAAGCTTTTTTGTTTTTAATAAACTCTGTATGACACGAGGACTGACTTGTTTTTCTTCTTCTACTGCAGAGTTTTTATAATATTCTTGACTATTTCTTTCATTTTTAATAAAGGTGTTGCTTTACAGTTTTTTCCCACTGCGAAAAAACAATTTTGCAAACTATGCTGGTTTTATCAAAATACACACCCAAACTGCAAAATACCTCATATATCCTGCAAAATGAAGCACTGCAACCAAAACTACATATAGCATTATCAAAATCAAACTTTTGCACCAAATGGCACCACACTTCATTCATATTACCAGATTTTTGTCTAACCATCTACACACTGTTGGGCATAATGAAAAGCACTCTCATCTTTAGTATGCTTTGCCATAATACTAAAATAGTTCGAATTGTAGAAAATTCTTCAGATTATTCACATGCACAGAAATATTTGCAGATAAAGATAAAGATAAAGATAAACTTTATTGATCCCCGTGGGGGAAATTTGTGCATTACAGCAGCTCAAGAAAACAGGGGACGGGAATATAGTTATTACAGTTTTTTCCAATTGCTAACACACTAAAATGACGTGCATAGCACAATTATGTAAACTGACACACAGAGCAAAACCTCTTCTCAAGTCTCCAGAAGTCTAAACACATTTTCTGCTTTACACACATTTTGCAATTCAAAATGAGACTTTTTAAATGCACTGAACACGGTTCTCTGCATAAGACACAACAATCTGACATAAAGTCACATGTTTGCAATTTCAGAACACTGCCATTCAAAATGACACGACATGAGCTAATTAGCCAAACACCTCAATGGTTAATTGTTATCACTTCGATCAGGAAGTAAGCACTATGAAAAGACCACAAGTGAGCACCTTTTTTTTTACAACAACAAGGGAAGAGGTTGCAGAGAGAGGAATAGGGAGGGTGAGAATGAGAGGGGGAGGAAGAGTGTAAAACTGTAACACATTTTGACTGGATGAAAAGTTTCTCCTTCCTGAAGTTCATGACCACAGCTGAGGGTTGGAGTGAAGATCGACCAGTTAATCGTAGGTTTAATCTTCCAGCGTAGTTCCCTCTTCACCACGACGGTCCGGCCCACAATCCTGCTGAGCCCCAAATGAATGGCCACCTTATGGTGGTGAAGGGGTTTGCATGTCCCTGTGAACCTGGAATTTGTGTTGTTGGGGGGCATTACCCCCTGTTAGGGTCTCCTAAGGCACATAGGTCCCAGGTGAGATCCAAACAAAGAGTGATTCAGAAACCTCCAAGAAGCAACAGAAGGGGAACACAGATACCTTGGAAGTGAGAGACTGGGCCACCTCACTGGAGCCAGACCTGGGGGAGCCTGACGGCAAGCGTCTAGTGGCCAGGCTTTCCTACATGGGGCCCAATCGGGTTCAACCCGAAGAAACAACATGGAGCTGCCACCCTGTGGGCGCACCACCTTCAGGGATTGGCATGGGGGTCAGGTGCTGTGTAAACCGGACGGCAGGCGTAGGAAGTGGTCTGGTATTGTTTATTTTGAATTTAAAGCTAATGCCCCCGTGTTATCGTTTGGATCTTTTTTATCTTCTTTATGTCTGACATGTAGAAGTTCACCAGCAGCTGATTTGGAAGTCACACCTTCTTCAGGCATGTCAGGAAGTGGAGACTCTGAACAGCATTTTTGGCCATCGCTGAGGTGTTGATGGACCAAGTCGCGTCCTGGCTGACGTGGGCACTTAGGTATTTGAAGCTGTGCACGACCGCCACTGTCTTGCCGTTGATGTTGGGCTTCAGCCTCCTGAAGTCGAGGACAATCTCCTTCGTCTTCACCGCATTGAGGATCAGGTTGTTGTCTCGGCTCCCAGTTCTCAACCTCTGTTCTGTAGGCTGACTTATTGTTGTTGGTGTTTCAGCCAACTAGGATGGTGTCGTCTGCAAACTTAAGAACGGAGGTATTCTTGTGGGAGGGTCTGCAGTCGTGTGTGTGGAGGGAGAACAGTAGAGGGCTCAGTACAGAACCCTAGGGTGCATCTTTTACCATAGACACAGTCTGTGGCCTGTCAGTGAGGAAAACATTGATCCACCTGCACAGGAGTGTTAATGCCCAGCGGGATCAGTTTTGTGGCCAGGTTGTGGGGGGGTGGTTTAGGTTGAAAGCGGAGCTGAACTGAAGTGAATGAACAGCATCCCGCTGATCAAAGTGTGTCTGTGCAGTGGGGAGGACCAGTGACACTGCGTCCTCAGTTGTGTTGTGGGTGTTTGTCCAAGGAGAGTGGCATGTTGCTCTTGATGTGTACCAGAACAAGGCGTTCAAAGAACTTCATCACAACCGGTGTCAGCGCCAGTGGTCAATGAGTCAGTGACCTGATTGCTGTCTGTTTTAGCACTGGAGGAATTGTGGCCAACTTGAGGCAGGTTGGGACTGTTGCCTGCTTCAGGGAGATGTTAAATAGGTTGGTGAACACTGCTGTTGGCTGTCCTGCGCAGTGTTTCAGGGCCCTTCCTGTAACCCGATCAGTGGCTTTGTTCTGGATGAAGTTGTTCTGAGGCGGTCTCACCTAGTAGGGGCTCAGCATCAGCCCACCTGGCATGTCCCCCTGCAGTGTCAGTGATGGGTTGTTGAGATTGTCTCTACAATCAAACCTGGCAAAGACGTGGTTCAGGTCCTCAGGGAGAGATGAGTTGGCAGTGTGTGTTGGGCTGCTGTTGTTGCCTGCATAGCCTGTTATGAGTTATGAGTTATGAGTCTGAGCTCCTCTATACGCATTTTGTAGCAGCGCTTCGCTTGTCTGATGCCTTTCCTCAGTCTGGACCCGGCTGTACTGTAGGCCACCTGTGCGGAAAGCAGTTTCACAAGCCTTCAACAGGTTAACCATAGCTGCATTCATCCACAGTTTGTGGTTGGGGAGTGCATGTATGTTCATCTCTGTGGTTATATTGCCCATGCAGAAGGTGCTGAGTGCAGCAGAGGTAAGGTAAAGGTGTTTAAGGCGGCTGTGGATCAGTTGGTAGAGTCGATCCCCAGCTGGGCAACATGTCCGATGTGTCCGTGGGCAAGACACTTAACCCCGAATTTCTCCCGCTGCTTCGGTGGCGGTGTTTGAATGGGATTAGTTACTTCTGATGGATGATGCTACATAACGATCATCACTACCATCAGTGTGTGAAAGGGTGTGAATGCGTAGGTGTGACATGTGGTGTAAAAGCGCTTTGAGTAGTTGGAAGACTAGAAAAGCGTTATATAAGCTCAAGTCCATTTACCATTTAAGTCTGTGTGGTTGTTGTTGGTGGCAGTTTGTTTGAAGATGTACCAGTCTGTCTCATCGAAGCAGTCCTGTAGCCTGGGCATTGCTCCCTCAGGCCAGACCCCGATGGTACAAAGCGTGATGTTTAATCCTTACGATGAGAGGTCTGTATATGGGGGTCACAAGCAGGCTGATGTGGTCAGACCGGCCAATGTGGGGGAGGGGGACGCTTTGTAAACCCCTGCTATGTTGCAGTAAACATGGTCCAAGGTTTTATTTCCTTTTGTTGGGAAATCCAGGTGGTATCTAATGGGAGAGCTCCAGGCCGCAGAGTCTGAGCAGGCCGCCATCTTTACACCTACCTTACACCTCACAACCTACAGAACGTACCGCAGCACTTCCAAACACACACACATCAAAGACCACACACCCTCACAGAATACTCCAAAAGGGACAATAAACCACAAACACAGAAGTGGGCGTGTCTGTGTGTAAGGGACTAATGTGTATCCACATCCAGGTCCAGATATGGTCACTTCTGGTTCCAAAGAACCATTGTAGTATTTGCAAAAATGCCAACATTGGTGCTCACTGGTTGGCTTCAGTCTTCATACACTTCTTTTATACAGAGTGGAAAAAAATGAAGAAAACTGTAGTTAGTGTGTTTCCGCTCAGCAGCAGGTACAGAAACCCACCATGAAAACTTGAAACAGAAGCTTGCTGCTGCTATTGTTTCATGTGCTTTAGCTTGAAAGACGGTCAAAAAAAATTCCACTGTGGTTGTAAAGTAATACCCTCATAATGAAGGGCCAATCAGATTGCCCTGTGATTGTTCCCTCCTACTTTATATGGTTCTATGAAGGAGAAGCAGCTTCTCATACGAGTTCATTCTACTGCTGTATTAAGTGGACGAAGGAGAAAATGAAGTCTGTTCTTGTTTTTCTACTGACGCTCACACTTGCTCGTAAGTTTTTGTCCAATCTTCTCGTCTAATTCTGATCTTTTAAGGGTTAATATGTTTTATTTTTAGCACAGAGCATACATGATCTTTCTCTGTTGTTAAACACTGACATATATTTATTTTCTTCAGGATGCACCATCTATGAGAACTTTGAGACAAAGACTGTTGGTGTTGGAGATGATGTGACTCTGACGTGTCCTCGTGATGCTTCTTTATCTTCAACACAATTATTCTGGCTCCGGCTCGTTTCTGGTGATTTGCCTGAGGTTTTGGGAGGAACCAATTCCATTGATTCTGACCTTGTTGAAGAAACTCCTGGATTCACAGCAAAAAAAGAGCCTGGAACGTTTGTGGTGATTATTAATGGAGTAAAACTCGGGGACACTGGACTTTACTTTTGTGTGAAACGAGAGAGTATTAAAATGACAGTTTTAAAAGGAACATTTCTGCAGATTAAAGGTAAATAAAATGCACTTCAACTTCTTTAAAATAATACCTAACACCATTTATGAGAGCAGTCAACCAAATGTCCCCTGAATAAGGAAAAAACATACAGCATACTTTCTAGGATGTTTTTCTCTTAATTCTAAACTGCAGCTACTTTGAATATTTTTATCAAATCCAGCATATTTACTTTGTGTTGAATTTATTCAGGACCAGAGCCCAGTATCACCTCAGTCGTTCAAGACATTTCACAGGATCCAGTCCACCCAGGAGACCTGATGACTCTGCAGTGTTCTGTTCTCTCTGAGTCTGAAAACAACACATGTCCAGGGAAACACAGAGTGTTCTGGTTCAGAGCCGGATCAGATGAAAATCATCCCAGTGTCATTTACACTCATGGAAACAGATCTGGAGGATGTGAGGAGAGTCCAGAGGCTCACTCTCCACAGAAATGTGTCTACAGCTTCTCAAAGACCGTCAACTCCTCCGACGCCTCGACTTATTTCTGTGCTGTGGCCGCATGTGGAGAGATATTGTTTGGAAAAGGGACAAAGATTGACATCAAAGGTAACTGCACAGCATTCAATATGAATCATTTTTTAACATTCATTTCAAACAGTTGAATCCACCTGGAAGATTTTAGTGTAACATCTTAACACAATAAGTTTTTATATGTTTTCAGGAGCCGACAATCAGACGGCCGTAATAGCTCTGTTTCTGTAACTGCACATATTTGGAGATGTGACAAAAGTAGATGTTGAAGGTCAAACATTTTTTATGCTAAGAATCTACAGATTAAAGTGTGAAATGATGGTCTCATTGCAGATTGGTATGATCTCAACACATATATTTATCATAAAACACATCCTTTATAAAATATGCCGATGACTCCGTTGTTGTATGTCTGCTTCAAGAGAATGAGACGAGCCACGGCCCGGTAAATGACCAGTTTGTACCAGGTGTGAGGAGTCTTACCTCCAGCTGAACATATCTCAAACTCAACATATGATTATTGATTTTAGAAAGAAAACTCAAGTGAACGATGCCACTATTCAAAGGTCAGAATATTGAGTAAGTGCAATCTTATAAAAACATTGGGACCATCATTGATTTGAATTTTAACTTTGAAGCTAACGCTTTGTAAAAAGTCTAAACAGTGTTTGTGTCTGTAGGAAACTGTCGTACTTTCATGAACCATAATGATGATGTTTTATCATGCTGTTATTGGATCAGTCTTGTCTTGTTCTTTGGTGTCATGGTTTCAGTCAAACCTGCACCTCAGTGCTCTGTACCTCCGTTCTGAGGTATGTGGGGTGAGTCTGATTGGTGAGTCTCAGCTCTACCTGGCGTCTCTGAGACAGTTGCAGAGGATAGCTACCTCGATTATAAACGATGATTCTCGTCCTTTGCTCAGTTATTTTCAGCTTCTCCCCGGACGGAGGATTTTAGTCCCAACGTGCAGAACACAGCAGTACAAAAACAGCTTTGTTCCTGCTGCTATCACAGAAGTGAACAAGCTGTAGTCATACTTGCAAAAACATTTTTTTTTCACGTCAAAAACTTATTTTTACCCTGCCTGAAGAGATCATTTTTGTTTTTGATATTATTGGTTGAGATATCTCTCTCCCTTATGCTTCTTATTGTGAGAACATTGAGCACTTTTACAATTATTTGGGGTTTTTATGATGTTTTAGTCGGTTTATATATAGTTCCCCTTTCTCTAATGTGTTGTTCATTGTTACATCTGTTCTGTAATCTGTGTGTTATCTTGCTGGCTGCAAACAAATCTACTTAAGGGTACAA
This sequence comes from Labrus bergylta, assembly GCF_963930695.1. Taxonomy (NCBI): domain Eukaryota; kingdom Metazoa; phylum Chordata; class Actinopteri; order Labriformes; family Labridae; genus Labrus; species Labrus bergylta. The sequence continues at coordinate 31,092,552 of NC_089203.1, read as the reverse complement.
ATAAACGCACCTGAACCTGAACTGTAATCACATTATATTAATAATTAAATCATTCTTTTTTATTTTCATTCTTGTCTAGAACGAACAGCAAGTTTTGAATTGATCGGGCTGGTCATAGCGATACTCTGCTTGGTGATTTCTCTGATTGGAAATGTTTCTCTCATTTGCTTCCAAACTCCGAGAGAAGAAAGTGAACAATCTAAAGGTTAGTGACGATGACCCGTTCTAAAAGCATTATACAATTTCATGTAACAACGTGTTCTCAGAAGGAGGAAGACACTTTTCTGCTGGGTTATAATCTTCCTAACAGCTGTGGTTGTTGGCTCAAGTAATGAGACGAACTCGTTCTCTAAGCAGCAAAAAATCATCAAACCTTCTTCATCTTTCATTTTAACTCTGCATGTATTTTCTGTTTCATTATCCAGCTGCTGTCGTCCTGCAATTAAACAGCGAGAGGGTGAAAAATCAACAGGTAAATCATTTAAAGATGTTCATGTTGTCCTTATGTTTTTGTCCATTTAACAGCTCATGTCTATCTTTGCCCAGATTGATGAGGAGACTAAAGTTTACTCTGCTGTGGTCTTCACCATGAGGAAAGCTGACCATGGTTCAGTGAAGGATGCAAAATTAGCGCAGAGGAAAAGGATGTGTGCTGCTGTGAAGGATTTTGGTTTGAATTAGTGAGTGAAAAGGTCTGTTTGGCTACATGTGATTTAGCTGATTTAGTTTGTTTAAAGCTTAAGAAAATGCTGATTACCTCCAAATATCTATACTTAGATAACTTAAGGAGGTGCTATGAATATTCTATCACTCAGGTTGTGACTGTATTGGTATGTGTATGCAAATGATATTCTATAATTCATAATAAAATGTATTTGTCAAACCTCCTTGGATTAAAGGACTGTAACATTCAGGCTTACCGGGTCTCCTGCGTTGTTCTTTCTGTAAGTCCATGAGCGCTTTGTTTATGAGGAAACATCACACCACATGTTGGGAGGATAAGAAATACATGTTTCTAAATCTGCTTTACATTTTCAGGGTTCTGTCAAATGTCTTGTTATCATTTGGAGGTAATCAATCATTCAGTCAATCAATCTTTATTTGTTCAGCACCAATTCATAATAAGTGTTTTCTACAAAAACAGCCGCTCTGCACTTTACTCTTTATTATATTTACAGAAACACAAAATTCATCCATCAGCAGACAAACATTTAGCAAAGTAACAATGGGAAGATAAAAAAAGGCAGAAGCCTGGATCAGAACCAGACTCATGTTGAACAGGCAGAAGCCTGGATCAGAACCAGACTCATGTTGACCCGCCACCTGCTATGACTCTGTTTGGCTTGAAAGAACGGCATAACTGGGTATTACAAGGCCCCAAAGTCAGACTGGCCTCTATGAATACTCATATAAGCTGCTATGATTTTATAAAGTCATAAATACAGAACACTGTGGTGTCATTCCACTTGCACGGCTGTATTCTTTACTTTCAAGGCAGAAAATACTTTATTTCAGGTTGTAAAAATGTTTCTGAACATGAAATGATTACACGTGGGGTCCCCCAAGGGTCTATTCTTGGCCTTCTCCTTTTTCAAACAAAATAACTGTATTCGGCCCCAAACAGGAGGGATCATGAGTCAGCGCTCATTTCCCATCAATTTCACAGAAGCCACACATCAAGCAAGAAATCTGGGTGTTGTTTTGGAGTCTGATATAAATGTAAACATTCACATAAAAACAAGTTCAAACACGAAGAAAAGAGGGAACAGATGACACAGTCTGAGTCGCTTTTATACCTCAGGGGAGACCTGGGGCGGGGCCCTCCTCGTGGATGGGCTTGGACAGGTTGTTGGTCGCTGCTGACGCCTGATTGGCACATTGGTGGGACTGGTCTGCCAGACGGGTCGTCAGCAGGTCCCTGGATGAGGGGGGAGCAGGACGCTGCCCCGCCACCATGGTGGTGACTCTCACTCCAGAAAAAGGTTGCCATGGGAGGGGCCCACCTTGTGGATGGGGGTGGACCGCAACATACAACTCTTTTAGTGCTGCGCAGGTTCGCAAGTGATAAATCCAATAGCAATAGCCTTAGAGGGTGGAGCCTATACGATATAGAATGCAACGCACGGTTTGCAAACATACGCACACGGACGACTCAACACACTCACAGAACTCTCCAAAAGGGATGTTAAACCACACACAGAGAAGGGGGCATGTGTGCGTTAAAATGACTGTGTATCCACATCCAGGTCCAAAAATGGTCTCTTCTGATTCTAAAGAACCATCGGGGTATTTGTCAAAATGCAAATGTTGATGCTTTTACACACCACTGGTTGACTTCAGGGATGTTCAATCAGAAACCACAGATCTTTCTTTGAGATAATAGGGTGCCATATTGTCTTCTGGTTTAGCTGCCTGGTCCCAGAACAACCTGTCAGAAATCTGTAGAGCACCTTTACAATCGAGCCTTGAAGATTCTGCACAAAAACACAAACAGGACATCATCACTGCAGCATTTTAAGTAAATACAAGACTTTAAGTTTTACACATTTGCTTGATCCATTAACACTAGGACCACCAACATTCTAGACCCCCCTCCAAGCACCTCAGCCGTCTGTCTGACAGCATGTGCAAATGTAATTGTTTGTGCTCAGAAACACACAAATATTGAATTTTTTTGATGAAGTTAAATACAACTTACTTTTATGTACAACCCAAATAGGCTATCACAGGATAAGGCAGGATTGGTAACCTTTTAAATGTCGCATGTCAATTAACAATATATGTCTGCTTTTTTAGTGCGCCGTTTTTTGTACTGCTGCTCCACGTCTCCCGTTGCAGCGCTCTTTAGTTTGCTGGTAGCTTCACATTGCATGTGAATTTACACCAAATGACCGTGATCTAAAAACGCTTACATGACATTCAAATAAGCAGTGAGTAAAGTATGTTATTCTTCTTTTCTCTAGTCCCTCAACCAAACAACTTTTATATGCAAGGGGATGAACCGGCCAGCCGGCTCGTCCATGTAAACAGTGTGTAGATACCACGGGACTCTCATGACAGTCATGACTCAGAGTTATTTTCAGAGGATATACTGGATTTCTGCTATATTTATGTGTAAAATATTGCATATTCTACCTTTAAATGTTGAAACATGCTTGCTCCTTAGCTCTGCCATACTCCTCTTAAAGGCTAGTTGGCGGAGTGATTTTATTGCAAGTTTAGGGTTCTGCCACATTCCCTGTTTTTTTGTGTACAGGAAACCATGAGGACTGAAACCGACAAGCAGCAGTTGATTTTACTGCTGCTTGACCTACGTCCTACCTCAGTCAGACCCAAACTAGACTAGGCGTTTTGAGCATGCTCCACAAACCCCTCACCTGCTCCTACATAAGGGAGGTGACAAGGGTAATCTCAATAATTACAGGCCAAACAATATAGAATTCTTAATAAATGACTAGTTTAAAGATTTTCTTTCCAGAACCAAAATCATGAGCCCATATCAGTCAGGTTTGAGGGCGCACTCACACTAGGCAATCTGTACTTTGCTCAAGCATGCTCCACCCCTAAAGTCTAGTCCGCCCCTCAATGATGTCTCGAGTGTAAATAAGGTTGAAAAAAAGTTGCCTTTTTGAGCTGTAACTGTAGCTGGACGTAAATGTGCATATAAAGTTACTGACTTTAAGTGAGAGAGAGAGAAAGCATGAAGCAGAAACAGTTTAGGAGATATTTCTTGCATGCTAGTGGTTAGTTCACTGTGCATTAAAACTTTTAGGTGTTCTGCCTGTGGTCAACTTTTTGCCCACACACACAAACAAACAGATGAACACACATTCACAGTCACAGCTGAAGACCAAGTCATGCATGGAAACTCGAGCGCCGTTGTGGTTTGGCTTCACATCGAGGTGTGAATACAAAGAGGCTTTTTTCTGTTGCTGCACTCTGTTTGAATCTCAGGAAGTTCAACTTAACTTTTCTATTACCTTCTTTAAAGTGAGAGAGCTATAATACTGTTTTTATTAGAAATAGTATCACAACAACAACTTAGGTTTAGGAAAAGGCAGCAATGTGAAGTGTTTTTATTGTGTTTTTCACCAGCCAGAGGGGAGGTGCTAATCTCTCACTGGTTTGTACCTGCTCTGTTTGGCCTCAACAAGAGATATGTAGTGGGAGTTTATGGCTTCATAAAATAAGGCTGGCTGCACACTAGACAGCTACCTTGGTAAGTCTCTGAAGACTCTTCAAATAGTACAAAATGCTGCAGCTGTAGTGACCAAAAATAGGAAAAGGCATCACATTTCTCTTTTATTGGCTTCTTTGCACTGGCTCCCAATAAAATCTAGAATATAATTTAAAATCCTTTCCTGTCTTACAAAGCTCTGATCAGGAAAAATCTTATCTTAAAGAGCTGATAATGCTGTATTACCCTTCAGGAACATTACACTCCCAGAATGCAGGTCTAAGTACGGACTCTAAATGTACTATGGGAGGTAGAGCCTTCAGTTATCAGGCCTGCTCGTGGTACCTACAGTCTCTAAATGTACCATGGGAGGTAGAGCCTTCAGTTATCAGGCCTGCTCGTGGTACCTACGGTCTCTAAATGTACTATGGGAGGTAGAGCCTTCAGTTATCAGGCCTGCTCGTGGTACCTACGGTCTCTAAATGTACTATGGGAGGTAGAGCCTTCAGTTATCAGGCCTGCTCGTGGTACCTACGGTCTCTAAATGTAAATGTACTATGGGAGGTAGAGCCTTCAGTTATCAGACCTGCTCGTGGTACCTACAGTCTCTAAATGTACTATGGGAGGTAGAGCCTTCAGTTATCAGGCCTGCTCGTGGTACCTACAGTCTCTAAATGTACTATGGGAGGTAGAGCCTTCAGTTATCAGGCCTGCTCGTGGTACCTACAGTCTCTAAATGTACTATGGGAGGTAGAGCCTTCAGTTATCAGGCCTGCACGTGGTACCTACAGTCTCTAAATGTACTATGGGAGGTAGAGCCTTCAGTTATCAGGCCTGCACGTGGTACCTACAGTCTCTAAATGTACTATGGGAGGTAGAGCCTTCAGTTATCAGGCCTGCTCGTGGTACCTACAGTCTCTAAATGTACTATGGGAGGTAGAGCCTTCAGTTATCAGGCCTGCTCGTGGTACCTACTGTCTCTAAATGTACTATGGGAGGTAGAGCCTTCAGTTATCAGGCCTGCTCGTGGTACCTACGGTCTCTAAATGTACCATGGGAGGTAGAGCCTTCAGTTATCAGGCCTGCTCGTGGTACCTACAGTCTCTAAATGTACTACGGGAGGTAGAGCCTTCAGTTATCAGACCTGCTCGTGGTACCTACGGTCTCTAACGGCGCGGTCACACTCGCCATCCGTACCGTGCTGTACCCAAGCACGATTGCCCCCCCACAGCGCCATTCCCCTGCTGTCTGGTGAGGCCCGCGGTCACACTACACAAGACTAACCGTGCCTAAGCACGAATACCTCTTGTACATGACGTCGTAATACTGTCAGGCTGTCAGCAGGTCCCTGGATGAGGGGGGAGCAGAACGTTGCCCCGCCACCATGGTGGTGACTCTCACTCCTAAAAAGGCCTAAAAACACCCTGGTCTGTGAACCTTTGAAGTTGAGGCACAAGTGGACTGGAGTCCTCAAAGATTTGGGGTCTGCTGCTTCTCCGCCCTGGTGTGGAATGAGGGCAGGGAACAACGGGATCCTCCCTGACTGCGAAACTCACAGGCCATCTCATCCAGGGGGCGGACTCCCACGCCAATGGCACTGCAAGACCTCTGCGGGCCCCAGCAGACCAGATAATATCCGGCAGCTCCCAGTAGACTGGTCACCAGCAGTGGGGATTGTTTGACTCATCAGTGCACACTCAAGCGCTAAGAAAAAGACGAAACAGATCACTCAGTCTCAGCCACTTATATACCTTAGGGGAGGGACCACTCGCTAGACATGTGACTCCACACACTCACAGAACACTCCAAAAAGGATGTTAAACCACACACAGAGAGGGGGGTACTGCTGCATGTAAGGGACTAATGTGTATCCACATCCAGATCCAAATATGGTCACTTCTGGTTCGAAAGATCCATCATCGTATTTGCCAAAATGGGAAAGTTGATGCTTTCACGACCCACTGGTTGAGTTTGAAAAAATACTGAAGAAAACTGTAGTTATTGTGTTTCCACTCAGCAGCAGGTACAGAAACCCACCATGAAAACTTGAAACAGAAGCTTGCTGCTTCTATTGTTTCATGTGCTTTAGCTTGAAAGACGGTCAAAAAAATTTCCACTGTGGTTCTAAAGTAATACCCTCATAATGAAGGGCCAATCAAATTGCCCTGTGATTGTTCCCTCCTACTTTATATGTATCTATGAAGGAGAAGCAGCTTCTCATACGAGTTCATTCTACTGCTGTATTAAGTGGACGAAGGAGAAAATGAAGTCTGTTCTTGTTTTTCTACTGACGCTCACACTTGCTCGTAAGTTTATGTCCAATCTTCTCGTCTAATTCTGATCTTTTAAGGGTTAATATGTTTTATTTTTAGCACAGAGCATACATGATCTTTCTCTGTTGTTAAACACTGACATATATTTGTTTTCTTCAGGATGCACCATCTATGAGAACTTTGAGACAAAGACTGTTGGTGTTGGAGATGATGTGACTCTGACGTGTCCTCGTGATGCTTCTTGGTATTCAACACAATTATTCTGGCTCCGGCTCGTTTCTGGAGATTTGCCTGAGGTTTTGGGAGGAATTAATTCCATTGAGTCTGACCTTGTTGAAGAAACTCCTGGATTCACAGCAATAAAAGAGCCTGGAACGTTTGTAGTGATTATTAATGGAGTAAAACTCAGGGACACTGGACTTTACTTTTGTGTGAAACAAGAGTGGATTAAAATGACAGTTTTAAAAGGAACATTTCTGCAGATTAAAGGTAAATAAAATGCACTTCAACTCCTTTAAAATAATACCTAACACCATTTTTGACAGTCGTCAAACAACTGTGCCCTGAATGAGTAAATAACATGTTTCCATTCTTTCTAGGATTGTTTTTCTTTTAATTTCAAACTGCACCTACTTTGAATATTTTTAACAAATCCAGCATATTTACTTTGTGTTGAATTTATTCAGGACCAGAGTCCAGTATCACCTCAGTCGTTCAAGACATTTCACAGGATCCAGTCCACCCAGGAGACCTGATGACTCTGCAGTGTTCTGTTCTCTCTGAGTCTGAAAACAACACATGTCCAGGGAAACACAGAGTGTTCTGGTTCAGAGCCGGATCAGACGAAACTCATCCCAGTGTCATTTACACTCATGGAAACAGATCTGGAGGATGTGAGGAGAGTCCAGAGGCTCACTCTCCACAGAAATGTGTCTACAGCTTCTCAAAGACCGTCAACTCCTCCGACGCCTCGACTTATTTCTGTGCTGTGGCCGCATGTGGAGAGATATTGTTTGGAAATGGGACAAAGATTGACTTCAAAGGTAACTGCAGAGCATTCGATATGAATAATTTTTTAACATTCATTTTCAAACAGTTGAATCCACCTGGAAGATTTTAGTGTAACATCTTAACACAATAAGTTTTTATATGTTTTCAGGAGCCGACAGTCGGACAACCGTAATAGCTCTGTTTCTGTAACTGCACATATTTGGAGATGTGGCAAAAGTAGATGTTGAAGGTCAAACGTTTTTTATGCTAAGAATCTGCAGATTAAAGTGTGAAATGATGGTCTCATTGCAGATTGGTATGATCTTAACACATATATTTATCATAAAACACATCCTTTATAAAATATGCCGATGACTCCGTTGTTGTATGTCTGCTTCAAGAGAATGAGACGAGCCACGGCCCAGTAAATGACCAGTTTGTACCAGGTGTGAGGAGTCTTACCTCCAGCTGAACATATCTCAAACTCAACATATGATTATTGATTTTAGAAAGAAAACTGTATGTGGGGTGAGTCTGATTGGTGAGTCTCAGCTCTTCCTGGCGTCTCTGAGACAGTTGCAGAGGATAGCTACCTCGATTATAAACGATGATTCTCGTCCTTTGCTCAGTTATTTTCAGCTTCTCCCCGGACGGAGGATTTTAGTCCCAATGTGCAGAACACAGCGGTACAAAAACAGCTTTGTTCCTGCTGCTATCACAGAAGTGAACAAGCTGTAGCCATATTTGCAAAAACATTTTTTTTTCACGTCAAAAACTTATTTTTACCCTGCCTGAAGAGATCATTTTTGTTTTTGATATTATTGGTTGAGATATCTCTCTCCCTTATGCTTCTTATTGTGAGAACATTGAGCACTTTTATAATTATTTGGGGTTTTTATGATGTTTTAGTTGGTTTATATATAGTTCCCCTTTCTCTAATGTGTTGTTCATTGTTACATCTGTTCTGTAATCTGTGTGTTATCTTGCTGGCTGCAAACAAACCTACTTAAGGGTACAAATAAACGCACCTGAACCTGAACTGTAATCACATTATATTAATAATTAAATCATTCTTTTTTATTTTCATTCTTGTCTAGAACGAACAGCAAGTTTTGAATTGATCGGGCTGGTCATAGCGATACTCTGCTTGGTGATTTCTCTGATTGGAAATGTTTCTCTCATTTGCTTCCAAACTCCGAGAGAAGAAAGTGAACAATCTAAAGGTTAGTGACGATGACCCGTTCTAAAAGCATTATACAATTTCATGTAACAACGTGTTCTCAGAAGGAGGAAGACACTTTTCTGCCGGGTTATAATCTTCCTAACAGCTGTGGTTGTTGGCTCAAGTAATTAGACGAACTCATTCTCTAAGCAGCAAAAAATCATCAAACCTTCTTCATCTTTCATTTTAACTCTGCATGTATTTTCTGTTTCATTATCCAGCTGCTGTCGTCCTGCAATTAAACAGCGAGAGGGTGAAAAATCAACAGGTAAATCATTTAAAGATGTTCATGTTGTCCTTATGTTTTTGTCCGTTTAACAGCTCATGTCTATCTTTGCCCAGATTGATGAGGAGACTAAAGTTTACTCTGCTGTGGTCTTCACCATGAGGAAAGCTGACCGTGGTGCAGTGAAGGATGCAAAAGTAGCGCAGAGGAAAAGGATGTGTGCTGCTGTGAAGGATTTTGGTTTGAATTAGTGAGTGAAAAGGTCTGTTTGGCTACATGTGATTTAGCTGATTTAGTTTGTTTAAAGCTTAAGAAAATGCTGATTACCTCCAAATATCTACACTTAGATAACTTAAGGAGGTGCTATGAATATTCTATCACTCAGGTTGTGACTGTATTGGTATGTGTATGCAAATGATATTCTATAATTCATAATAAAATGTATTTGTCAAACCTCCTTGGATTAAAGGACTGTAACATTCAGGCTTACCGGGTCTCCTGCGTTGTTCTTTCTGTAAGTCCATGAGCGCTTTGTTTATGAGGAAACATCACACCACATGTTGGGAGGATAAGAAATACATGTTTCTAAATCTGCTTTACATTATCAGGGTTCTGTCAAATGTCTTGTTATCATTTGGAGATAATCAATCATTCAGTCAATCAATCTTTATTTGTTCAGCACCAATTCATAATAAATGTTTTCTACAAAAACAGCCGCTCTGCACTTTACTCTTTATTATATTTACAGAAACACAAAATTCATCCATCAGCAGACAAACATTTAGCAAAGTAACAATGGGAAGATAAAAAAAATGCTTTTTACAAAGAGAAACCTGGATCAGAACCAGACTCATGTTGAACAGGCAGAAGCCTGGATCAGAACCAGACTCATGTTGAACAGGCAGAAGCCTGGATCAGAACCAGACTCATGTTGAACCGCCACCTGCTATGACTCTGTTTGGCTTGAAAGAACGGCTTAACTGGATATTACAACGCCCCAAAGTCAGACTGGCCTTTATGAATACTCATATAAGCTGCTATGATTTTATAAAGTCATAAATACAGAACACTGTAGTGTCATTCCACTTGCACGGCTGTATTCTTTACCTTCAAGGTAGAAAATACTTTATTTCAGGTTGTAAAAATGTTTCTGAACATGAAATGATTACATGTGGGGTCCCCCAAGGGTCTATTCTTGGCCTTCTCCTTTTTCAAACAAAATAACTGTATTCGGTCCCAAACAGGAGGGATCATGAGTCAGCGCTCATTTACCATCAATTTCACAGAAGCCACACATCAAGCAAGAAATCTGGGTGTTGTTTTGGAGTCTGATATAAATGTAAACATTCACATAAAAACAAGTTCAAACACGAAGAAAAGAGGGAACAGATGACACAGTCTGAGTCGCTTTTATACCTCAGGGGAGACCTGGGGCGGGGCCCTCCTCGTGGATGGGCTTGGACAGGTTGTTGGTCGCTGCTGACGCCTGATTGGCACATTGGTGGGACTGGTCTGCCAGACGGGCCGTCAGCAGGTCCCTGGATGAGGGGGGAGCAGGACGCTGCCCCGCCACCATGGTGGTGACTCTCACTCCAGAAAAAGGTTGCCATGGGAGAGGCCCACCTTGTGGATGGGGGTGGACCGCAACATACAACTCTTTTAGTGCTGCGCAGGTTCGCAAGTGATAAATCCAATAGCAATAGCCTTAGAGGGTGGAGCCTATACGATATAGAATGCAACGCACGGTTTGCAAACATACGCACACGGACGACTCAACACACTCACAGAACTCTCCAAAAGGGATGTTAAACCACACACAGAGAAGGGGGCATGTGTGCGTTAAAATGACTGTGTATCCACATCCAGGTCCAAAAATGGTCTCTTCTGATTCTAAAGAACCATCGGGGTATTTGTCAAAATGCAAATGTTGATGCTTTTACACACCACTGGTTGACTTCAGGGATGTTCAATCAGAAACCACAGATCTTTCTTTGAGATAATAGGGTGCCATATTGTCTTCTGGTTTAGCTGCCTGGTCCCAGAACAACCTGTCAGAAATCTGTAGAGCACCTTTACAATCGAGCCTTGAAGATTCTGCACAAAAACACAAATAGGACATCATCACTGCAGCATTTTAAGTAAATACAAGACTTTAAGTTTTACACATTTGCTTGATCCATTAACACTAGGACCACCAACATTCTAGACCCCCCTCCAAGCACCTCAGCCGTCTGTCAGACAGCATGTGCAAATGTAATTGTTTGTGCTCAGAAACACACAAATATTGAATTTTTTTGATGTAGTTAAATACAACTTACTTTTATGTACAACCCAAATAGGCTATCACAGCATAAGGCAGGATTGGTAACCTTTTAAATGTCGCATGTCAATTAACAATATATATCTGCTTTTTTAGTGCGCCATTTTTTACTGCTGCTCCACGTCTCCCGTTGCAGCGCTCTTTAGTTTGCTGGTAGCTTCACATTGATTGATGACCATGATGGCGGCGCGAGCGCATCACGAGGCCCAGCGTCTCTCTCAGATTTGCAATTTTGCAGTTATTTTATTGTTAATTTCGGGTCTGTTCGCACGGAACAGCCTCGCCTTAACATCCTACACCCGACAGGAACTTTTGGATATCGGAATACACCTCCCTGACAATTTAATCAACAATCTTCGACTCATCCCTGAGATCGCCAAAACACCCGAGGCTACGCACTCTACCCGGCCGGGCGGAAGTGCTCACAGGCGGCGTCGAGACCGTAAACAAAGGCGGGGGAAGCGCGGCTAAGCTAAAGCTAACACTGCACCGTCTCCCGTTACCCAGCATTTTCCTCGCTAATGTGCGGTCTTTGGTGAACAAAATGGACGAGTTACGACTTCGCATCATCCACAGCAAGAGAATTATGGACTGTAATGTCATGATCTTCACGGAAACATGGCTAAACAACGGAGTACCGGACGATGCTATCAAGCTAGCCAGTCGCCACACACACCGAGCAGACAGAATAGCAGAGGACTCCGGTAAGACCAGAGGAGGAGGGCTGTGCATTTATATGAACAAAGCTTGGTGTACAGACTCTGTCATTACTGGGAGACACTGCTCAGCTAACATTGAGTTTCTCATGGTTAAATGTAGACCTTTCTATCAGCCAAGGGAGCTCAGCTCCACTATTGTAACTGGAGCCTACATCCCCCCTGATGCCGATGCTAAAGCTGCTATGAAGGAACTTTACACCGCTATCAGTAAACAACAGACTGCTCACCCGGAGGCTGCATTTATAGTTGCAGGTGATTTTAATCACTCAAACTTAAAGACAGTGCTCCCTAAATTTCACCAGCATGTTTCCTGCAATACAAGAGGAAACAAAACTCTGGACCATGTTTACACAAACATCGCAGGAGCCTACACCACGACCCCCCTCCCCCACCTGGGACAGTCAGACCACCTTTCTTTGTTCCTCATCCCCAAGTACTCCCCACTCATCCAACGTGTGAAGCCATCAGTAACAACGATTAAAGTGTGGCCAGCGGGGACAGACTCTGTACTTCAGGACAAGTTCCATCACACAGACTGGAGTATGTTTGCTTCTCAGGCTACCTTGGGCTCTCACACAGACATTGACACCTACACTTCTTCTGTGTTGGATTATATCAACACCACCATCGACAGTGTTACAACATGGAAGCAGATCACCACGTACCCAAATCAGAAGCCATGGATGAACAAGGAGGTGCGTCTCCTGCTGAAGGCCCGCAACACCGCCTTCAGATCAGATGATGCAATGGCCTACAGCGTATCCAGGGCAAACCTGAGGAGGGGCATCAGAAAGGCCAAGCACTGCTACAAGCTGAAGGTAGAGGAACACTTCTCCAACTCCGACCCCAGACGCATGTGGCAGGGCATCCAGGCCATCAGTGACTATAAACCCAGAAACTCCACCCCGATAACCACAGATGTCTCCTTCCTGAACGAGCTAAATCACTTTTATGCTCGTTTCGATAGAGACAACAGAGAGACGCAGACCACGAACAGACCTCCTGCAGACAACCAGCCCCTCTCACTCACCTCCACAGACGTCCACGCTGCACTGAGCCGGATCAACGCTCGAAAGGCTGCTGGTCCAGACGGCACCCCCGGGCGCGTGCTTAGGGCATGTGCGGAGCAGCTCACTGGGGTTTTTACGGACATCTTCAACCTGTCCCTCGCCCAAGCAGCTGTGCCAGCATGCCTCAAAGCCACCTCCATTGTCCCAGTGCCGAAACACTCCAGCCCGACAGGCCTGAACGACTACCGCCCTGTGGCACTCACACCCATCATAATGAAGTGCTTTGAGCGACTGGTCCTAGCACACCTGAAAAACTGCCTCCCACCCACACTGGACCCATTCCAGTTTGCCTACCGCAGCAACAGGAGTACAGAGGATGCAGTCTCCACTGCGCTGCACTCTGTGCTCACTCATCTGGACAATAACAACACATACGCACGAATGCTGTTTGTTGATTTTAGCTCAGCATTCAACTCTGTCATCCCCTCCAAGTTAAACACTAAACTCGGAGACCTGGGCTTCAACTCCTCCCTCCGTCACTGGATAATGGACTTTCTGACCAACAGACCCCAGTATGTTAGGTCAGGACACACCTGCTCCACCACCATCACACTCAACACAGGCGTACCACAGGGCTGTGTGCTGAGCCCATTCCTCTACTCCCTCTTCACCCACGACTGCAGACCTGTACATGGATCCAACACCATCATCAAGTTTGCGGACGATACAGCGGTGATTGGCCTCATCAGCAACAACGATGACATGGCCTACAGGGAGGAGGTACAGCATCTGGCCGCCTGGTGTGCTGACAACAACCTGCTCCTCAACACCAGCAAGACGAAGGAGATCATCGTGGACTTCAGGAGAGAAAGAGGAAGCAAGCACAACCCCATTCACATCAACGGGATCGCTGTTGAACGTGTCTCCAGCTTCAAGTTCCTGGGGACCCACATCACAGAGGACCTCTCCTGGTCCACTAACACCTCCAGTCTGGTTAAGAAGGCTCATCAACGCCTCTTTTTCCTGAGGACACTGAAGAGACACCACCTGTCTTCAGCTGTACTGATGAACTTCTACCGCTGTGTGATCGAGAGCATCCTGACCAGCAGTGTCTCAGTCTGGTACGGAAACTGCTCTGTCGCAGACCGTAAGGCGCTACAGCGGGTGGTAAAAACCGCCCAGCGCATCACAAGGTGTCCACTTCCTGCCATTGAGGATGTCCAAAGAAAACGCTGTCTGCGGCGAGCTCATGGCATCCTTAAAGACTCCTCCCACCCTGCCCACAGACTGTTTACCCTCCTGCCCTCCGGCAGGCGCTTCAGAAGCCTCCGGACCAGAACCAGCAGACTGAGGAACAGCTTTTTCCCCAGAGCTGTTTCTCTACTGAACTCTACCCCCCGAACTCTGAACTCTGTCTCTCTCTCTCTCTCTCTCCCTCTCTCTCTCCGCACCCTGCTGACCCCCCTTTCCCCTACATATCACCTCACACCCATCATCCCCCCACCACTCCTCCTGGTCACACACACACATCTCTCATCCATCTGTATTATTGTATTATAGTATGTTCATATTATGTCCATATTCTTTATATTATCTGTAAACTAGTATAGCATGCTCACTGCATCTTAATCTGTATATTATTAGTATAGCATGCTCACTGCATCTTAATCTGTATATTATTAGTATAGCATGCTCACTGCACCTTAATCTGTATATTATTAGTATAGCATGCTCACTGCACCTTAATCTGTATATTATTAGTATAGCATGCTCACTGCATCTTAATCTGTATATTATTAGTATAGCATGCTCACTGCACCTTAATCTGTATATTATTAGTATAGCATGCTCACTGCACCTTAATCTGTATATTATAATCCTAACAACACACTTATTTTGTAGCATTACTTATTTATAGCATTTATTTATATTTATTGCATCCCATTAATCCAGCCATCCAGATTTACCTCATAATTCACTTTTTTTGTCTACATCTGTAAATTTTGCAATTACTGTACATAGCACAGAATTACTGTACATAGCACAGACTCTTGCACTTTCTGCTTATTTGCACTTTTGGTGAGATGCCAAACCTCATTTCGTTACTCTATACTTGTATATGTGTAATGACAATAAAGTTGAATCTCATCTCATCTCATCTCATCTCATCTCAATTTACACCAAATGACCGTGATCTAAAAACGCTTACATGACACTCAAATAAGCAGTGAGTAAAGTATGTTATTCTTCTTTTCTCTAGTCCCTCAACTAAACAACTTTTATACGCAAGGGGATGAGCCGGCCAGCCGGCTCGTCCATGTAAACAGTGTGTAGATACCACGGGACTCTCATGACAGTCATGACTCAGAGTTATTTTCAGAGGATATACTGGATTTCTGCTATATTTATGTGTAAAATATTGCATATTCTACCTTTAAATGTTGAAACATGCTTGCTACTTAGTGCTGCAATACTCCTCTTAAAGGCTAGTTGGCGGAGTGATTTTATTGCAAGTTTAGGGTTCTGCCACATTCCCTGTTTTTTTGTGTACAGGAAACCATGAGGACTGAAACCGGCAAGCAGCAGTTGATTTTACTGCTGCTTGACCTACGTCCTACCTCAGTCAGACCCAAACTAGACTAGGCGTTTTGAGCATGCTCCACAAACCCCTTACCTGCTCCTACATAAGGGAGGTGACAAGGGTAATCTCAATAATTACAGGCCAAACAATATAGAATTCTTAATAAATGACTAGTTTAAAGATTTTCTTTCCAGAACCAAAATCATGAGCCCTTATTAGTCAGGTTTGAGGGCGCACTCACACTAGGCAATCTGTACTTTGCTCAAGCATGCTCCACCCCTAAAGTCTAGTCCGCCCCTCAATGATGTCTCGAGTGTAAATAAAGGTTGAAAATTTTTTTTTGGGCTGTAACTGTAGCTGGACGTAACTGTGCATATAAAGTTACTGACTTTAAGTGAGAGAGAGAGAAAGCATGAAGCAGAAACAGTTTAGGAGATATTTCTTGCATGCTAGTGGTTAGTTCACTGTGCATTAAAACTTTTAGGTGTTCTGCCTGTGGTCAACTTTTTGTCCACACACACAAACAAACAGATGAACACACATTCACAGTCACAGCTGAAGACCAAGTCATGCATGGAAACTCGAGTGCTGTTGTGGTTTGGCTTCACATCGAGGTGTGAATACAAAGAGGCTTTTTTCTGTTGCTGCACTCTGTTTGAATCTCAGGAAGTTCAACTTAACTTTTCTATTACCTTCTTTAAAGTGAGAGAGCTATAATACTGTTTTTATTAGAAATAGTATCACAACAACAACTTAGGTTTAGGAAAAGGCAGCAATGTGAAGTGTTTTTATTGTGTTTTTCACCAGCCAGAGGGGAGGTGCTAATCTCTCACTGGTTTGTACCTGCTCTGTTTGGCCTCAACAAGAGATATGTAGTGGGAGTTTATGGCTTCATAAAATAAGGCTGGCTGCACACTAGACAGCTACCTTGGTAAGTCTCTGAAGACTCTTCAAATAGTACAAAATGCTGCAGCTGTAGTGACAAAAACTAGGAAAAGGGATCACATTTCTCTTTTATTGGCTTCTTTGCACTGGCTCCCAATAAAATCTAGAATATAATTTAAAATCCTTTCCTCTCTTACAAAGCTCTGATCAGGAAAAATCTTATCTTAAAGAGCTGATAATGCTGTATTACCCTTCAGGAACATTACGCTCCCAGAATGCAAGCCTAAGTACGGACTCTGAATGTACAACGGGAAGTAGAGCCTTCAGTTATCAGGCCTGCTCGTGGTACAGTCTCTAAATGTACTATGGGAGGTAGAGCCTTCAGTTATCAGGTCTGATTGTGGTACCTACAGTCTCTAAATGTAACATGGGAGGTAGAGCCTTCAGTTATCAGGCCTGCTCGTGGTACCTACGGTCTCTAAATGTACTACGGGAGGTAGAGCCTTCAGTTATCAGACCTGCTCGTGGTACCTACAGTCTCTAAATATACTATGGGAGGTAGAGCCTTCAGTTATCAGGCCTGCTCGTGGTACCTACAGTCTCTAAATGTACTATGGGAGGTAGAGCCTTCAGTTATCAGGCCTGCTCGTGGTACCTACAGTCTCTAAATATACTATGGGAGGTAGAGCCTTCAGTTATCAGGCCTGCTCGTGGTACCTACGGTCTCTAAATGTACTACGGGAGGTAGAGCCTTCAGTTATCAGACCTGCTCGTGGTACAGTCTCTAAATGTACTATGGGAGGTAGAGCCTTCAGTTATCAGGCCTGCTCGTGGTACCTACGGTCTCTAAATGTACTATGGGAGGTAGTCTATCCTAATATTATTTTGTAACATAACAATGAGTAACGTCTTTACCTGCTCTCTGTAAAGCGTCTTGATATAACATTTGTCTTCAAGTGTTTTGGGGGACAGCAAGAACAGACCAGACAAATAGATTCTGAGATTTTCCTGGGCACGTGCAGCTCAACCAGACAATGTGTGTCGACATCCTCATCCAAAGACTTTTGACTTCAAAATTGATGCTTTCACAAATAACTGGTTGACTTCAGTGTTCATACACTTCTTTTATACAGAGTGGAAAATACTAATGAAAACTGTAGTTAGTGTGTTTCCACTCAGCAGCAGGTACAGAAACCCACCATGAAAACTTGAAACAGAAGCTTGCTGCTGCTATTGTTTCATCTGCTTTGGCTTGAATTTCCACTGTGGTTCTAAAGTAATACCCTCAAAATGAAGGGCCAATCAGATTGCCCTGTGATTGTTCCCTCCTACTTTATATGGTTCTATGAAGGAGAAGCAGCTTCTCATACGAGTTAATTCTACTGCTGTATTAAGTGGACGAAGGAGAAAATGAAGTCTGTTCTTGTTTTTCTACTGACGCTCACACTTGCTCGTAAGTTTATGTCCAATCTTCTCGTCTAATTCTGATCTTTTAAGGGTTAATATGTTTTATTTTTAGCACAGAGCATACATGATCTTTCTCTGTTGTTAAACACTGACATATATTTATTTTCTTCAGGATGCACCATCTATGAGAACTTTGAGACAAAGACTGTTGGTGTTGGAGATGATGTGACTCTGACGTGTCCTCGTGATGCTTCTTTATCTTCAACACAATTATTCTGGTTCCGGCTCGTTTCTGGTGATTTGCCTGAGGTTTTGGGAGGAACCAATGCCATTGATTCTGACCTTGTTGAAGAAACTCCTGGATTCACAGCAAAAAAAGAGCCTGGAACGTTTGTGGTGATTATTAATGGAGTAAAACTCAGTGACACTGGACTTTACTTTTGTGTGAAACAAGAGAGGATTAAAATGACAGTTTTAAAAGGAACATTTCTGCAGATTAAAGGTAAATAAAATGCACTTCAACTTCTTTAAAATAATACCTAACACCATTTATGACAGCAATCAACCAAATGTCCCCTGAATAAGGAAAAAACATACAGCATACTTTCTAGGATGTTTTTCTCTTAATTCTAAACTGCAGCTACTTTGAATATTTTCAACAAATCCAGCGTATTTACTTTGTACTGAATTTATTCAGGACCAGAGCCCAGTATCACCTCAGTCGTTCAAGACATTTCACAGGATCCAGTCCACCCAGGAGACCCGATGACTCTGCAGTGTTCTGTTCTCTCTGAGTCTGAAAACAACACATGTCCAGGGAAACACAGAGTGTTCTGGTTCAGAGCCGGATCAGATGAAAATCATCCCAGTGTCATTTACACTCATGGAAACAGATCTGGAGGATGTGAGGAGAGTCCAGAGGCTCACTCTCCACAGAAATGTGTCTACAGCTTCTCAAAGACCGTCAACTCCTCCGACGCCTCGACTTATTTCTGTGCTGTGGCCGCATGTGGAGAGATATTGTTTGGAAATGGGACAAAGATTGACATCAAAGGTAACTGCAGAGCATTCAATATGAATCATTCTTTAACATTCATTTCCAAACAATTGAATCTACCTGGAAGATTTTAGTGAAACATCTTAACACAATATGTTTTTATATGTTTTCAGGAGCCGACAATCAGACGGCCGTAATAGCTCTGTTTCTGTTATCAGCTGCTTTGGCTATAAGCTTGATTATTATAGCTTTCCTGATTCATATCATCAAGACTAAATCTTGTGATTCCAGCAAAGGTAACAGAACATTATCTCCAATAAATAAATAAAGTATTGAGCAAACATTAACTCTATATCTTTGTGTAAATTAAACGTTTACATCTTTGTTTTTAAATTGATATCACAGCTGCTGAAGATCTGCAAACACATCCTGCAGCAGATCGACGACGCCAGCAGGTGAGATACTTCAGAAAAGATTCAACGAGAATCATTTGTTGGAATATTGTTTTGCTTTTTATAAGTTTATAGAAATATCTGCAGGCTCATCCTATTTTTTTCTCAGGTAGCTAACATTACCATATAATGACCTGATGTTGTATGAATAACCTTACTGTCCCCTGATGAGTTAGCAACGCATGCTAACATTATTTGTCAGAACTACTTAGACAGACTTTGATTGATGCACGGCGAGAAAGTTGTCCCCCCGTTAACCGTTGGTCGTTTATGCGGTTGTTTATACCGTTGGTCGTTTATAGCGCTCATGCAAACTTTCTCGCAGGTCAAAAGTTTCACCCTCATGTTGCTGTTGAAACTAAATTCATGATACATACTCTGCACAGCTTTATCAACAGCATACTGACTTCAAACTATTTTCTGTTATTTTCTCAGAGCCCTGAGGACTTGTTGGTTTATTCTGCACCGACTTTTTCTAAGATTAGAACGGACAAAAGAGAGAAGAGAAAAGTCAAAGCAGCAACAGAAGAGACGATCTACACCGGGGTCAGAACTCCTCCGACTGGCTAAAAAGATGTGCTCATTTAAGACGTATTAAATATTTGATATGTATATTATAAGACTGTGGGGAATGTAAAATCTTACAGCAATGTGACCATAAGAAGAGAATAACCTTTGTAATGTTTTGTGTATGGTTTTACATGTTTTGACTCATCTGTGTTCAATCATTGTTAGATTGGTTTTATCACCAAAGGTAGAGTATTAGCAAGATAAACAATATTTGCAGTCGTGCACTAAAACTGGACGGAAGCTGGAGTGCTGACTGTGTGTCGGGTAATGTTCAGTAACACAAGGTGCACTGTAGTGGGGACAAACAGTGGAGCAGCTTACCTCTGCTTGGTAGTGGAGTGGTCTCTGAAGCGGTTGCAGGAACACTTGTGTGGGAGAGAAGCTGGTCCGCTGTTTCTCTTTTTTTCTGTGTCGTTTTAAAGATGTTAACTTTTAACTTTTATTTTTGTGTTGATTCAAAGGCAAAGATGATTGTATTAAAGGAAAGATGTGTTTGAGGATTTATGTTGCATTTCTTATTTTAAAGCTTTTTTGTTTTTAATAAACTCTGTATGACACGAGGACTGACTTGTTTTTCTTCTTCTACTGCAGAGTTTTTATAATATTCTTGACTATTTCTTTCATTTTTAATAAAGGTGTTGCTTTACAGTTTTTTCCCACTGCGAAAAAACAATTTTGCAAACTATGCTGGTTTTATCAAAATACACACCCAAACTGCAAAATACCTCATATATCCTGCAAAATGAAGCACTGCAACCAAAACTACATATAGCATTATCAAAATCAAACTTTTGCACCAAATGGCACCACACTTCATTCATATTACCAGATTTTTGTCTAACCATCTACACACTGTTGGGCATAATGAAAAGCACTCTCATCTTTAGTATGCTTTGCCATAATACTAAAATAGTTCGAATTGTAGAAAATTCTTCAGATTATTCACATGCACAGAAATATTTGCAGATAAAGATAAAGATAAAGATAAACTTTATTGATCCCCCGTGGGGGAAATTTGTGCATTACAGCAGCTCAAGAAAACAGGGGACGGGAATATAGTTATTACAGTTTTTTCCAATTGCTAACACACTAAAATGACGTGCATAGCACAATTATGTAAACTGACACACAGAGCAAAACCTCTTCTCAAGTCTCCAGAAGTCTAAACACATTTTCTGCTTTACACACATTTTGCAATTCAAAATGAGACTTTTTAAATGCACTGAACACGGTTCTCTGCATAAGACACAACAATCTGACATAAAGTCACATGTTTGCAATTTCAGAACACTGCCATTCAAAATGACACGACATGAGCTAATTGGCCAAACACCTCAATGGTTAATTGTTATCACTTCAATCAGGAAGTAAGCACTATGAAAAGACCACAAGTGAGCACCTTTTATTTTACAACAACAAGGGAAGAGGTTGCAGAGAGAGGAAGAGGGAGGGTGAGAATGAGAGGGGGAGGAAGAGTGTAAAACTGTAACACATTTTGACTGGATGAAAAGTTTCTCCTTCCTGAAGTTCATGACCACAGCTGAGGGTTGGAGCGAAGATCGACCAGTTAATCGTAGGTTTAATCTTCCAGCGTAGTTCCCTCTTCACCACGACGGTCCGGCCCACAATCCTGCTGAGCCCCAAATGAATGGCCACCTTATGGTGGTGAAGGGGTTTGCATGTCCCTGTGAACCTGGAATTTGTGTTGTTGGGGGGCATTACCCCCTGTTAGGGTCTCCTAAGGCACATAGGTCCCAGGTGAGATCCAAACAAAGAGTGATTCAGAAACCTCCAAGAAGCAACAGAAGGGGAACACAGATACCTTGGAAGTGAGAGACTGGGCCACCTCACTGGAGCCAGACCTGGGGGGGCCTGACGGCAAGCGTCTAGTAGCCAGGCTTTCCTACATGGGGCCCAATCGGGTTCAACCCGAAGAAACAACATGGAGCTGCCATTCTGTGGGCGCACCACCTTCAGGGATTGGCATGGGGGTCAGGTGCTGTGTAGACCGGACGGCAGGCGTACGAAGTGGCCTAGGCGAGCTGATTCCTATCAGCGTGGTCTGGTATTGTTTATTTTGAATTTAAAGCTAATGCCCCCGTGTTATCGTTTGGATCTTTTTTATCTTCTATATGTCTGACATGTAGAAGTTCACCAGCAGCTGAGTTGGAAGTCACACCTTCTTCAGGCATGTCAGGAAGTGGAGACTCTGAAGAGTTTTTTTGGCCATCGCTGAGGTGCTGATGGACCAAGTCGCGTCCTGGCTGACGTGGGCACTTAGGTATTTGAAGCTGTGCACGACCGCCACTGTCTTGCCGTTAATGTTGGGCTTCAGCCTCCTGAAGTCGAGGACAATCTCCTTCATCTTCACCGCATTGAGGATCAGGTTGTTGTCTCGGCTCCCAGTTCTCAACCTCTGTTCTGTAGGCTGACTTATTGTTGTTGGTGTTTCAGCCAACTAGGATGGTGTCGTCTGCAAACTTAAGAACGGAGGTATTCTTGTGGGAGGGTCTGCAGTCGTGTGTGTAGAGGGAGAACAGTAGAGGGCTCAGTACAGAACCCTAGGGTGCATCTTTTACCATAGACACAGTCTGTGGCCTGTCAGTGAGGAAAACATTGATCCAGCTGCACAGGAGTGTTAATGCCCAGCGGGAACAGTTTTGTGGCCAGGTTGTGGGGGGGTGGTTTAGGTTGAAAGCGGAGCTGAACTGAAGTGAATGAACAGCATCCCGCTGATCAAAGTGTGTCTGTGCAGTGGGGAGGACCAGTGACACTGCGTCCTCAGTTGTGTTGTGGGTGTTTGTCCAAGGAGAGTGGCATGTTGCTCTTGATGTGTACCAGAACAAGGCGTTCAAAGAACTTCATCACAACCGGTGTCAGCGCCAGTTGTCAATGAGTCAGTGACCTGATTGCTGTCTGTTTTAGCACTGGAGGAATTGTGGCCAACTTGAGGCAGGTTGGGACTGTTGCCTGCTTCAGGGAGATGTTAAATAGGTTGGTGAACACTGCTGTTGGCTGTCCTGCGCAGTGTTTCAGGGCCCTTCCTGTAACCCGATCAGTGGCTTTGTTCTGGATGAAGTTGTTCCGAGGCGGTCTCACCTAGTAGGGGCTCAGCATCAGCCCACCTGGCATGTCCCCCTGCAGTGTCAGTGATGGGTTGTTGAGATTGTCTCTACAATCAAACCTGGCAAAGACGTGGTTCAGGTCCTCAGGGAGAGATGAGTTGGCAGTGTGTGTTGGGCTGCTGTTGTTGCCTGCATAGCCTGTTATGGTCTTGATGCCATGCCACATGCGTCAGGAGTTAGAGCTCCTCTATACGCATTTTGTAGCAGCGCTTCGCTTGTCTGATGCCTTTCCTCAGTCTGGACCCGGCTGTACTGTAGGCCACCTGTGCGGAAAGCAGTTTCACAAGCCTTCAACAGGTTAACCATAGCTGCATTCATCCACAGTTTGTGGTTGGGGAGTGCATGTATGTTCATCTCTGTGGTTATATTGCCCATGCAGAAGGTGCTGAGTGCAGCAGAGGTAAGGCAAAGGTGTTTAAGTCTGTGTGGTTGTTGTTGGTGGCAGTTTGTTTGAAGATGTACCAGTCTGTCTCATCGAAGCAGTCCTGTAGCCTGGGCATTGCTCCCTCAGGCCAGACCCTGATGGTACAAAGCGTGATGTTTAATCCTTACGATGAGAGGTCTGTATATGGGGGTCACAAGCAGGCTGATGTGGTCAGACCGGCCAATGTGGGGGAGGGGGATGCTTTGTAAACCCCTGCTAAGTTGCAGTAAACATGGTCAAAGGATTTATTTCCTTTTGTTGGGAAATCCAGGTGGTATCTAATGGGAGAGCTCCAGGCCGCAGAGTCTGAGCAGGCCGCCATCTTTACACCTACACAAACACACACACATCAAAGACCACACACCCTCACAGAATACTCCAAAAGGGACAATAAACCACAAACACAGAAGTGGGCGTGTCTGTGTGTAAGGGACTAATGTGTATCCACATCCAGGTCCAGATATGGTCACTTCTGGTTCCAAAGAACCATTGTAGTATTTGCAAAAATGCCAACATTGATGCTCACTGGTTGGCTTCAGTGTTCATACACTTCTTTTATACAGAGTGGAAAAAAATGAAGAAAACTGTAGTTAGTGTGTTTCCGCTCAGCAGCAGGTACAGAAACCCACCATGAAAACTTGAAACAGAAGCTTGCTGCTGCTATTGTTTCATCTGCTTTAGCTTGAAGGACGGTCAAAAAAAATTCCACTGTGGTTTTAAAGTAATACCCTCATGATGAAGGGCCAATCAGATTGCCCTGTGATTGTTCCCTCCTACTTTATATGGTTCTATGAAGGAGAAGCAGCTTCTCATACGAGTTCATTCTACTGCTGTATTAAGTGGACGAAGGAGAAAATGAAGTCTGTTCTTGTTTTTCTACTGACGCTCACACTTGCTCGTAAGTTTATGTCCAATCTTCTCGTCTAATTCTGATCTTTTAAGGATTAATATGTTTTATTTTTAGCACAGAGCATACATGATCTTTCTCTGTTGTTAAACACTGACATATATTTATTTTCTTCAGGATGCACCATCTATGAGAACTTTGAGACAAAGACTGTTGGTGTTGGAGATAATGTGACTCTGACGTGTCCTCGTGATGAATCTTTATCTTCAACACAATTATTCTGGCTCCGGCTCGTTTCTGGAGATTTGCCTGAGGTTTTGGGAGGAACATTTAGCTTTGAATATGACGACGTTCACAAAACTCCTCGAATCACAGCAAAACAAAAACCTGGAACGTTTGTCATGATTATCGATAAAGCAAAAGTCGGCGACACTGGACTTTACTTTTGTGTGAAACAAGAGAGGATTAATATGACAGTTTTAAAAGGAACATTTCTGCAGATTAAAGGTAAATAAAAATCATTTTAAAAAACTAACCTCTTACTAAAAGCAAACATTCCAAATTGAGAATATTTTTAACAAATCCAGCATATTTACTTTGTGTTGAATTTATTCAGGACCAGAGCCCAGTATCACCTCAGTCGTTCAAGACATTTCACAGGATCCAGTCCACCCAGGAGACCTGATGACTCTGCAGTGTTCTGTTCTCTCTGAGTCTGAAAACAACACATGTCCAGGGAAACACAGAGTGTTCTGGTTCAGAGCCGGATCAGATGAAACTCATCCCAGTGTCATTTACACTCATGGAAACAGATCTGGAGGATGTGAGGAGAGTCCAGAGGCTCACTCTCCACAGAAATGTGTCTACAGCTTCTCAAAGACCGTCAACTCCTCCGACGCCTCGACTTATTTCTGTGCTGTGGCCGCATGTGGAGAGATATTGTTTGGAAAAGGGACAAAGATTGACATCAAAGGTAACTGCACAGCATTCAATATGAATCATTTTTTAACATTCATTTTCAAACAATTGAATCCACCTGGAAGATTTTAGTGTAACATCTTAACACAATATGTTTTTATATGTTTTCAGGAGCCGACAATCAGACGGCCGTAATAGCTCTGTTTCTGTAACTGCACATATTTGGAGATGTGACAAAAGTAGATGTTGAAGGTCAAACTTTTTTTATGCTAAGAATCTGCAGTGTGAAATGATGGTCTCATTGCAGATTGGTGTGATCTCAACACATATATTTATCATAAAACACATCCTTTATAAAATATGCCGATGACTCCGTTGTTGTATGTCTGCTTCAAGAGAATGAGACGAGCCACGGCCCGGTAAATGACCAGTTTGTACCAGGTGTGAGGAGTCTTACCTCCAGCTGAACATATCTCAAACTCAACATATGATTATTGATTTTAGAAAGAAAACTCAAGTGAACGATGCCACTATTCAAAGGTCAGAATATTGAGTAAGTGCAATCTTATAAAAACATTGGGACCATCATTGATTTGAATTTTAACTTTGAAGCTAACGCTTTGTAAAAAGTCTAAACAGTGTTTGTGTCTGTAGGAAACTGTCGTACTTTCATGAACCATAATGATGATGTTTTATCATGCTGTTATTGGATCAGTCTTGTCTTGTTCTTTGGTGTCATGGTTTCAGTCAAACCTGCACCTCAGTGCTCTGTTCCTCCGTTCTGAGGTATGTGAGGTGAGTCTGATTGGTGAGTCTCATCTCTTCCTGGCGTCTCTGAGACAGTTGCAGAGGATAGCTACCTCGATTATAAACGATGATTCTCGTCCTTTGCTCAGTGATTTTCAGCTTCTCCCCGGACGGAGGATTTTAGTCCCAACGTGCAGAACACAGCGGTACAAAAACAGCTTTGTTCCTGCTGCTATCACAGAAGTGAACAAGCTGTAGCCATATTTGCAATAATGTCAAAAACTTATTTTTACCCTGCCTGAAGAGATCATTTTTGTTTTTGATATTATTGGTTGAGATATCTCTCTCCCTTATGCTTCTTATTGTGAGAACATTGAGCACTTTTACAATTATTTGGGGTTTTTATGATGTTTTAGTCGGTTTATATATAGTTCCCCTTTCTCTAATGTGTTGTTCATTGTTACATCTGTTCTGTAATCTGTGTGTTATCTTGCTGGCTGCAAACAAACCTACTTAAGGGTACAAATAAACGCACCTGAACCTGAACTGTAATCACATTATATTAATAATTAAATCATTCTTTTTTATTTTCATTCTTGTCTAGAACGAACAGCAAGTTTTGAATTGATCGGGCTGGTCATAGCGATACTCTGCTTGGTGATTTCTCTGATTGGAAATGTTTCTCTCATTTGCTTCCAAACTCCGAGAGAAGAAAGTGAACAATCTAAAGGTTAGTGACGATGACCCGTTCTAAAAGCATTATACAATTTCATGTAACAACGTGTTCTCAGAAGGAGGAAGACACTTTTCTGCCGGGTTATAATCTTCCTAACAGCTGTGGTTGTTGGCTCAAGTAATTAGACGTACTTGTTCTCTAAGCAGCAAAAAATCATCAAACCTTCTTCATCTTTCATTTTAACTCTGCATGTATTTTCTGTTTCATTATCCAGCTGCTGTCGTCCTGCAATTAAACAGCGAGAGGGTGAAAAATCAACAGGTAAATCATTTAAAGATGTTCATGTTGTCGTTATGTTTTTGTCCGTTTAACAGCTCATGTCTATCTTTGCCCAGATTGATGAGGAGACTAAAGTTTACTCTGCTGTGGTCTTCACCATGAGGAAAGCTGACCGTGGTGCAGTGAAGGATGCAAAAGTAGCGCAGAGGAAAAGGATGTGTGCTGCTGTGAAGGATTTTGGTTTGAATTAGTGAGTGAAAAGGTCTGTTTGGCTACATTTGATTTAGCTGATTTTAGTTTGTTTAAAGCTTAAGAAAATGCTGATTACCTCCAAATATCTACACTTAGATAACTTAAGGAGGTGCTATGAATATTCTATCACTCAGGTTGTGACTGTATTGGTATGTGTATGCAAATGATATTCTATAATTCATAATAAAATGTATTTGTCAAACCTCCTTGGATTAAAGAACTGTAACATTCAGGCTTACCGGGTCTCCTGCGTTGTTCTTTCTGTAAGTCCATGAGCGCTTTGTTTATGAGGAAACATCACACCACATGTTGGGAGGATAAGAAATACATGTTTCTAAATCTGCTTTACATTTTCAGGGTTCTGTCAAATGTCTCGTTATCATTTGGAGGTAATCAATCATTCAGTCAATCAATCTTTATTTGTTCAGCACCAATTCATAATAAATGTTTTCTACAAAAACAGCCGCTCTGCACTTTACTCTTTATTATATTTACAGAAACACAAAATTCATCCATCAGCAGACAAACATTTAGCAAAGTAACCTGGATCAGAACCAGACTCATGTTGAACAGGCAGAAGCCTGGATCAGAACCAGACTCATGTTGAACAGACAGAAACCTGGATCAGAACCAGACTCATGTTGAACAGACAGAAGCCTGGATCAGAACCAGACTCATGTTGAACAGACAGAAACCTGGATCAGAACCAGACTCATGTTGACCCGCCACCTGCTATGACTCTGTTTGGCTTGAAAGAACGGCATAACTGGGTATTACAAGGTCCCAAAGTCAGACTGGCCTCTATGAATACTCATATAAGCTGCTATGATTTTATAAAGTCATAAATACAGAACACTGTAGTGTCATTCCACTTGCACAGTTGTATTCTTTACCTTCAAGGTAGAAAATACTTTATTTCAGGTTGTAAAAATGTTTCTGAACATGAAATGATTACATGTGGGGTCCCCCAAGGGTCTATTCTTGGCCTTCTCCTTTTTCAAACAAAATAATTGTATTCGGTCCCAAACAGGAGGGATCATGAGTCAGCGCTCATTTACCATCAATTTCACAGAAGCCACACATCAAGCAAGAAATCTGGGTGTTGTTTTGGAGTCTGATATAAATGTAAACATTCACATAAAAACAAGTTGAAACACGAAGAAAAGAGGGAACAGATGACACAGTCTGAGTCGCTTTTATACCTCAGGGGAGACCTGGGGCGGGCCCTCCTCGTGGATGGGCTTGGACAGGTTGTTGGTCGCTGCTGACGCCTGATTGGCACATTGGTGGGACTGGTCTGCCAGACGGGCCGTCAGCAGGTCCCTGGATGAGGAGGGAGCAGGACGCTGCCCCGCCACCATAGTGGTGACTCTCACTCCAGAAAAAGGTTGCCATGGGAGGGGCCCACCTTGTGGATGGGGGTGGACCGCAACATACAACTCTTTTAGTGCTGCGCAGGTTCGCAAGTGATAAATCCAATAAAAATAGCCTTAGAGGGTGGAGCCTATACGATATAGAATGCAACGCACGGTTTGCAAACATACGCACACGGACGACTCAACACACTCACAGAACTCTCCAAAAGGGATGTTAAACCACACACAGAGAAGGGGGCATGTGTGCGTTAAAATGACTGTGTATCCACATCCAGGTCCAAAAATGGTCTCTTCTGATTCTAAAGAACCATCGGGGTATTTGTCAAAATGCAAATGTTGATGCTTTTACACACCACTGGTTGACTTCAGGGATGTTCAATCAGAAACCACAGATCTTTCTTTGAGATAATAGGGTGCCATATTGTCTTCTGGTTTAGCTGCCTGGTCCCAGAACAACCTGTCAGAAATCTGTAGAGCACCTTTACAATCGAGCCTTGAAGATTCTGCACAAAAACACAAATAGGACATCATCACTGCAGCATTTTAAGTAAATACAAGACTTTAAGTTTTACACATTTGCTTGATCCATTAACACTAGGACCACCAACATTCTAGACCCCCCTCCAAGCACCTCAGCCGTCTGTCTGACGGCATGTGCAAATGTAATTGTTGGTGCTCAGAAACACACAAATATTGAATTTTTTTGATGTAGTTAAATACAACTTACTTTTATGTACAACCCAAATAGGCTATCACAGCATAAGGCAGGATTGGTAACCTTTTAAATGTTGCATGTCAATTAACAATATATGTCTGCTTTTTTAGTGCGCCGTTTTTTACTGCTGCTCCACGTCTCCCGTTGCAGCGCTCTTTAGTTTGCTGGTAGCTTCACATTGCATGTGAATTTACACCAAATGACTGTGATCTAAAAACACTTACGTGACACTCAAATAAGCAGTGAGTAAAGTATGTTATTCTTCTTTTCTCTAGTCCCTCAACTAAACAACTTTTATACACAAGGGGATGAGCTCGTCCATGTAAACAGTGTGTAGATACCACGGGACTCTCATGACAGTCATGACTCAGAGTTATTTTCAGAGGATATACTGGATTTCTGCTATATTTATGTGTAAAATATTGCATATTCTACCTTTAAATGTTGAAACATGCTTGCTCCTTAGTGCTGCAATACTCCTCTTAAAGGCTAGTTGGCAGAGTGATTTTATTGCAAGTTTAGGGTTCTGCCACATTCCCTGTTTTTTTGTGTACAGGAAACCATGAGGACTGAAACCGGCAAGCAGCAGTTGATTTTACTGCTGCTTGACCTACGTCCTACCTCAGTCAGACCCAAACTAGACTAGACGTTTTGAGCATGCTCCACAAACCCCTCACCTGCTCCTACATAAGGGAGGTGACAAGGGTAATCTCAATAATTACAGGCCAAACAATATAGAATTCTTAATAAATGACTAGTTTAAAGATTTTCTTTCCAGAACCAAAATCATGAGCCCATATCAGTCAGGTTTGAGGGCGCACTCACACTAGGCAATCTGTACTTTGCTCAAGCATGCTCCACCCCTAAAGTCTAGTCCGCCCCTCAATGATGTCTCGAGTGTAAATAAAGGTTGAAAAAAAATTGTTTTTATTGTGTTTTTCACCAGCCAGAGGGGAGGTGCTAATCTCTCACTGGTTTGTACCTGCTCTGTTTGGCCTCAACAAGAGATATGTAGTGGGAGTTTATGGCTTCATAAAATAAGGCTGGCTGCACACTAGACAGCTACCTTGGTAAGTCTCTGAAGACTCTTCAAATAGTACAAAATGCTGCAACTGTAGTGACAAGAACGAGGAAAAGGGATCACATTTCTCTTTTATTGGCTTCTTTGCACTGGCTCCCAATAAAATCTAGAATATAATTTAAAATCCTTTCCTCTCTTACAAAGCTCTGATCAGGAAAAATCTTATCTTAAAGAGCTGATAATGTTGTATTACCCTTCAAAAACATTACACTCCCAGAATGCAGGTCTAAGTACGGACTCTAAATGTACTATGGGAGGTAGAGCCTTCAGTTATCAGGCCTGCTCGTGGTACCTACGGTCTCTGAATGTACTATGGGAGGTAGAGCCTTCAGTTATCAGGCCTGCTCGTGGTACCTACGGTCTCTAAATGTACTATGGGAGGTATAGCCTTCAGTTATCAGGCCTGCTCGTGGTACCTACGGTCTCTAAATGTACTTCGGGAGGGAGAGCCTTCAGTTATCAGGTCTGCTCGTGGTACCTACGGTCTCTAAATGTACTATGGGAGGTAGAGCCTTCAGTTATCAGGCCTGCTCGTGGTACCTACAGTCTCTAAATGTACTATGGGAGGTAGAGCCTTCAGTTATCAGGTCTGCTCGTGGTACCTACGGTCTCTAAATGTACTATGGGAGGTAGAGCCTTCAGTTATCAGGCCTGCTCGTGGTACAGTCTCTAAATGTACTATGGGAGGTAGAGCCTTCAGTTATCAGGCCTGCTCGTGGTACCTACGGTCTCTAAATGTACTATGGGAGGTAGAGCCTTCAGTTATCAGGTCTGCTCGTGGTACAGTCTCTAAATGTACTATGGGAGGTAGAGCCTTCAGTTATCAGGCCTGCTCGTGGTACCTACGGTCTCTAAATGTACTTCGGGAGGTAGAGCCTTCAGTTATCAGGTCTGCTCGTGGTACCTACGGTCTCTAAATGTACTATGGGAGGTAGAGCCTTCAGTTATCAGGCCTGCTCGTGGTACCTACAGTCTCTAAATGTACTATGGGAGGTAGAGCCTTCAGTTATCAGGCCTGCTCGTGGTACCTACAGTCTCTAAATGTACTATGGGAGGTAGAGCCTTCAGTTATCAGGTCTGCTCGTGGTACCTACGGTCTCTAAATGTACTATGGGAGGTAGAGCCTTCAGTTATCAGGCCTGCTCGTGGTACAGTCTCTAAATGTACTATGGGAGGTAGAGCCTTCAGTTATCAGGCCTGCTCGTGGTACCTACGGTCTCTAAATGTACTATGGGAGGTAGAGCCTTCAGTTATCAGGTCTGCTCGTGGTACAGTCTCTAAATGTACTATGGGAGGTAGAGCCTTCAGTTATCAGGCCTGCTCGTGGTACCTACGGTCTCTGAATGTACTATGGGAGGTAGAGCCTTCAGTTATCAGGCCTGCTCGTGGTACCTACGGTCTCTAAATGTACTACGGGAGGTAGAGCCTTCAGTTATCAGGCCTGCTCGTGGTACCTACGGTCTGTAAATGTACTATGGGAGGTAGAGCCTTCAGTTATCAGACCTGCTCGTGGTACCTACGGTCTCTAAGGGCGCGGTCACACTCGCCATCCGTACCGTGCTGAACCCAAGCACGATTGCCCCCCCACTGCGCCATTCCCCTGCCTTCTGGCGAGGCCCGCGGTCACACTACACAAGACTAACCGTGCCTAAGCACGAATACCTCTTGTACATGACGTCGTAATACTGTCAGGCTGTCAGCAGGTCCCTGGATGAGGGGGGAGCAGAACGTTGCCCCGCCACCATGGTGGTGACTCTCACTCCTAAAATGGCCTAAAAACACCCTGGTCTGTGAACCTTTGAAGTTGAGGCACAAGTGGACTGGAGTCCTCAAAGATTTGGGGTCTGCTGCTTCTCCGCCCTGGTGTGGAATGAGGGCAGGGAACAACGGGATCCTCCCTGACTGCGAAACTCGCAGGCCATCTCATCCAGGGGGCGGACTCCCACGCCAATGGCACTGCAAGACCTCTGCGGGCCCCAGCAGACCAGATAATATCCGGCAGCTCCCAGTAGACTGGTCACCAGCAGTGGGGATTGTTTGACTCATCAGTGCACACTCAAGCGCTAAGAAAAAGACGAAACAGATCACTCAGTCTCAGCCACTTATATACCTTAGGGGAGGGACCACTCGCTAGACATGTGACTCCACACACTCACAGAACACTCCAAAAAGGATGTTAAACCACACACAGAGAGGGGGGTACTGCTGCATGTAAGGGAC
Source organism: Labrus bergylta (assembly GCF_963930695.1). Classification (NCBI taxonomy): domain Eukaryota; kingdom Metazoa; phylum Chordata; class Actinopteri; order Labriformes; family Labridae; genus Labrus; species Labrus bergylta. The sequence goes on along the minus strand of NC_089203.1, from coordinate 31,060,063 downwards.
TAATGTGTATCCACATCCAGATCCAAATATGGTCACTTCTGGTTCGAAAGATCCATCATCGTATTTGCCAAAATGGGAAAGTTGATGCTTTCACGAACCACTGGTTGAGTGTGAAAAAATACTGAAGAAAACTGTAGTTAGTGTGTTTCCGCTCAGCAGTAGGTACAGAAACCCACCATGAAAACTTGAAACAGAAGCTTGCTGCTGCTATTGTTTCATGTGCTTTAGCTTGAAAGACGGTCAAAAAAAAATTCCACTGTGGTTGTAAAGTAATACCCTCATAATGAAGGGCCAATCAGATTGCCCTGTGATTGTTCCCTCCTACTTTATATGGTTCTATGAAGGAGAAGCAGCTTCTCATACGAGTTCATTCTACTGCTGTATTAAGTGGACGAAGGAGAAAATGAAGTCTGTTCTTGTTTTTCTACTGACGCTCACACTTGCTCGTAAGTTTATGTCCAATCTTCTCGTCTAATTCTGATCTTTTCAGGGTTAATATGTTTTATTTTTAGCACAGAGCATACATGATCTTTCTCTGTTGTTAAACACTGACATATATTTATTTTCTTCAGGATGCACCATCTATGAGAACTTTGAGACAAAGACTGTTGGTGTTGGAGATGATGTGACTCTGACGTGTCCTCGTGATGCTTCTTGGTATTCAACACAATTATTCTGGCTCCGGCTCGTTTCTGGTGATTTGCCTGAGGTTTTGGGAGGAACCAATGCCATTGATTCTGACCATGTTGAAGAAACTCCTGGATTCACAGCAAAAAAAGAGCCTGGAACGTTTGTGGTGATTATTAATGGAGTAAAACTCGGGGACACTGGACTTTACTTTTGTGTGAAACGAGAGAGTATTAAAATGACAGTTTTAAAAGGAACATTTCTGCAGATTAAAGGTAAATAAAATGCACTTCAACTTCTTTAAAACAATACCTAACACCATTTATGAGAGCAGTCAACCAAATGTCCCCTGAATAAGGAAAAAACATACAGCATACTTTCTAGGATGTTTTTCTCTTAATTCTAAACTGCAGCTACTTTGAATATTTTTAACAAATCCAGCATATTTACTTTGTGTTGAATTTATTCAGGACCAGAGCCCAGTATCACCTCAGTCGTTCAAGACATTTCACAGGATCCAGTCCACCCAGGAGACCTGATGACTCTGCAGTGTTCTGTTCTCTCTGAGTCTGAAAACAACACATGTCCAGGGAAACACAGAGTGTTCTGGTTCAGAGCCGGATCAGATGAAAATCATCCCAGTGTCATTTACACTCATGGAAACAGACCTGGAGGATGTGAGGAGAGTCCAGAGGCTCACTCTCCACAGAAATGTGTCTACAGCTTCTCAAAGACCATCAACTCCTCCGACGCCGGGACTTATTTCTGTGCTGTGGCCGCATGTGGAGAGATATTGTTTGGAAATGGGACAAAGATTGACATCTAAGGTAACTGCACAGCATTCAATATGAATCATTTTTTAACATTCATTTTCAAACAGTTGAATCCACCTGGAAGATTTTAGTGAAACATCTTAACACAATATGTTTTTATATGTTTTCAGGAGCCGACAATCAGACGGCCGTAATAGCTCTGTTTCTGTTATCAGCTGCTTTGGCTATAAGCTTGATTATTATAGCTTTCCTGATTCATATCATCAAGACTAAATCGTGTGAGTCCAGCAAAGGTAACAGAACGACGACGCCAGCAGGTGAGATACTTCAGAAAAGATTCAACGAGAATCATTTGTTGGAATATTGTTTTGCTTTTTATAAGTTTATAGAAATATCTGCAGGCTCATCCTATTTTTTCTCAGGTAGCTGACATTACCATATAATGACCTGATGTTGTATGAATAACTTTACTGTCCCCTGATGAGTTAGCAACGCATGCTAACATTATTTGTCAGAACTACTTAGACAGACTTTGATTGATGCACGGCGAGAAAGTTGTCCCCCCGTTAACCGTTGGTCGTTTATGCGGTCGTTTATACCGTTGGTCGTTTATAGCGCTCATGCAAACTTTCTCGCAGGTCAAAAGTTTCACCCTCATGTTGCTGTTGAAACTAAATTCATGATACATACTCTGCACAGCTTTATCAACAGCATACTGACTTCAAACTATTTTCTGTTATTTTCTCAGAGCGCTGAGGACTCGTTGGTTTATTCTGCACCGACTTTTTCTAAGATTAGAACGGACAAAAGAGAGAAGAGAAAAGTCAAAGCAGCAACAGAAGAGACGATCTACACCGGGGTCAGAACTCCTCCGACTGGCTAAAAAGATGTGCTCATTTAAGACGTATTAAATATTTGATATGTATATTATAAGACTGTGGGGAATGTAAAATCTTACAGCAATGTGACCATAAGAAGAGAATAACCTTTGTAATGTTTTGTGTATGGTTTTACATGTTTTGACTCATCTGTGTTCAATCATTGTTAGATTGGTTTTATCACCAAAGGTAGAGTATTAGCAAGATAAACAATATTTGCAGTCGTGCACTAAAACTGGACGGAAGCTGGAGTGCTGACTGTGTGTCGGGTAATGTTCAGTAACACAAGGTGCACTGTAGTGGGGACAAACAGTGGAGCAGCTTACCTCTGCTTGGTAGTGGAGTGGTCTCTGAAGCGGTTGCAGGAACACTTGTGTGGGAGAGAAGCTGGTCCGCTGTTTCTCTTTTTTTCTGTGTCGTTTTAAAGATGTTAACTTTTAACTTTTATTTTTGTGTTGATTCAAAGGCAAAGATGATTGTATTAAAGGAAAGATGTGTTTGAGGATTTATGTTGCATTTCTTATTTTAAAGCTTTTTTGTTTTTAATAAACTCTGTATGACACGAGGACTGGCTTGTTTTTCTTCTTCTACTGCAGAGTTTTTATAATATTCTTGACTATTTCTTTCATTTTTAATAAAGGTGTTGCTTTACAGTTTTTTCCCACTGCGAAAAAACAATTTTGCAAACTATGCTGGTTTTATCAAAATACACACCCAAACTGCAAAATACCTCATATATCCTGCAAAATGAAGCACTGCAACCAAAACTACATATAGCATTATCAAAATCAAACTTTTGCACCAAATGGCACCACATTTCATTCATATTACCAGATTTTTGTCTAACCATCTACACACTGTTGAGCATAATGAAAAGCACTCTCATCTTTAGTATGCTTTGCCATAATACTAAAATAGTTCGAATTGTAGAAAATTCTTCAGATTATTCACATGCACAGAAATATTTGCAGATAAAGATAAAGATAAAGATAAACTTTATTGATCCCCCGTGGGGGAAATTTGTGCATTACAGCAGCTCAAGAAAACAGGGGACGGGAATATAGTTATTACAGTTTTTTCCAATTGCTAACACACTAAAATGACGTGCATAGCACAATTATGTAAACTGACACACAGAGCAAAACCTCTTCTCAAGTCTCCAGAAGTCTAAACACATTTTCTGCTTTACACACATTTTGCAATTCAAAATGAGACTTTTTAAATGCACTGAACACGGTTCTCTGCATAAGACACAACAATCTGACATAAAGTCACATGTTTGCAATTTCAGAACACTGCCATTCAAAATGACACGACATGAGCTAATTAGCCAAACACCTCAATGGTTAATTGTTATCACTTCGATCAGGAAGTAAGCACTATGAAAAGACCACAAGTGAGCACCTTTTTTTTTACAACAACAAGGGAAGAGGTTGCAGAGAGAGGAAGAGGGAGGGTGAGAATGAGAGGGGGAGGAAGAGTGTAAAACTGTAACACATTTTGACTGGATGAAAAGTTTCTCCTTCCTGAAGTTCATGACCACAGCTGAGGGTTGGAGTGAAGATCGACCGGTTAATCGTAGGTTTAATCTTCCAGCGTAGTTCCCTCTTCACCACGACGGTCCGGCCCACAATCCTGCTGAGCCCCAAATGAATGGCCACCTTATGGTGGTGAAGGGGTTTGCATGTCCCTGTGAACCTGGAATTTGTGTTGTTGGGGGGCATTACCCCCTGTTAGGGTCTCCTAAGGCACATAGGTCCCAGGTGAGATCCAAACAAAGAGTGATTCAGAAACCTCCAAGAAGCAACAGAAGGGGAACACAGATCCCTTGGAAGTGAGAGACTGGGCCACCTCACTGGAGCCAGACCTGGGGGGGCCTGACGGCAAGCGTCTAGTGGCCAGGCTTTCCTACATGGGGCCCAATCGGGTTCAACCCGAAGAAACAACATGGAGCTGCCACCCTGTGGGCGCACCACCTTCAGGGATTGGCATGGGGGTCAGGTGCTGTGTAGACCGGACGGCAGGCGTAGGAAGTGGTCTGGTATTGTTTATTTTGAATTTAAAGCTAATGCCCCCGTGTTATCGTTTGGATCTTTTTTATCTTCTTTATGTCTGACATGTAGAAGTTCACCAGCAGCTGATTTGGAAGTCACACCTTCTTCAGGCATGTCAGGAAGTGGAGACTCTGAACAGCATTTTTGGCCATCGCTGAGGTGTTGATGGACCAAGTCGCGTCCTGGCTGACGTGGGCACTTAGGTATTTGAAGCTGTGCACGACCGCCACTGTCTTGCCGTTAATGTTGGGCTTCAGCCTCCTGAAGTCGAGGACAATCTCCTTCATCTTCACCGCATTGAGGATCAGGTTGTTGTCTCGGCTCCCAGTTCTCAACCTCTGTCCTGTAGGCTGACTTATTGTTGTTGGTGTTTCAGTCAACTAGGATGGTGTCGTCTGCAAACTTAAGAACGGAGGTATTCTTGTGGGAGGGTCTGCAGTCGTGTGTGTAGAGGGAGAACAGAAGAGGGCTCAGTACAGAACCCTAGGGTGCATCTTTTACCATAGACACAGTCTGTGGCCTGTCAGTGAGGAAAACATTGATCCAGCTGCACAGGAGTGTTAATGCCCAGCGGGAACAGTTTTGTGGCCAGGTTGTGGGGGGGTGGTTTAGGTTGAAAGCGGAGCTGAACTGAAGTGAATGAACAGCATCCCGCTGATCAAAGTGTGTCTGTGCAGTGGGGAGGACCAGTGACACTGCGTCCTCAGTTGTGTTGTGGGTGTTTGTCCAAGGAGAGTGGCATGTTGCTCTTGATGTGTACCAGAACAAGGCGTTCAAAGAACTTCATCACAACCGGTGTCAGCGCCAGTTGTCAATGAGTCAGTGACCTGATTGCTGTCTGTTTTAGCACTGGAGGAATTGTGGCCAACTTGAGGCAGGTTGGGACTGTTGCCTGCTTCAGGGAGATGTTAAATAGGTTGGTGAACACTGCTGTTGGCTGTCCTGCGCAGTGTTTCAGGGCCCTTCCTGTAACCCAATCAGTGGCTTTGTTCTGGATGAAGTTGTTCCGAGGCGGTCTCACCTAGTAGGGGCTCAGCATCAGCCCACCTGGCATGTCCCCCTGCAGTGTCAGTGATGGGTTGTTGAGATTGTCTCTACAATCAAACCTGGCAAAGACGTGGTTCAGGTCCTCAGGGAGAGATGAGTTGGCAGTGTGTGTTGGGCTGCTGTTGTTGCCTGCATAGCCTGTTATGGTCTTGATGCCATGCCACATGCGTCAGGAGTCAGAGCTCCTCTATACGCATTTTGTAGCAGCGCTTCGCTTGTCTGATGCCTTTCCTCAGTCTGGACCCGGCTGTACTGTAGGCCACCTGTGCGGAAAGCAGTTTCACAAGCCTTCAACAGGTTAACCATAGCTGCATTCATCCACAGTTTGTGGTTGGGGAGTGCATGTATGTTCATCTCTGTGGTTATATTGCCCATGCAGAAGGTGCTGAGTGCAGCAGAGGTAAGGCAAAGGTGTTTAAGTCTGTGTGGTTGTTGTTGGTGGCAGTCAGTTTGAAGATGTACCAGTCTGTCTCATTGAAGCAGTCCTGTAGCCTGGGCATTGCTCCCTCAGGCCAGACCCCGATGGTACAAAGCGTGATGTTTAATCCTTACGATGAGAGGTCTGTATATGGGGGTCACAAGCAGGCTGATGTGGTCAGACCGGCCAATGTGGGGGAGGGGGACGCTTTGTAAACCCCTGCTATGTTGCAGTAAACATGGTCAAAGGTATTGTTTCATTTTGTTGGGAAATCCAGGTGGTATCTAATGGGAGAGCTCCAGGCCGCAGAGTCTGAGCAGGCCGCCATCTTTACACCTACCTTACACCTCACAACCTACAGAACGTACCGCAGCACTTCCAAACACACACACATCAAAGACCACACACCCTCACAGAATACTCCAAAAGGGACAATAAACCACAAACACAGAAGTGGGCGTGTCTGTGTGTAAGGGACTAATGTGTATCCACATCCAGGTCCAGATATGGTCACTTCTGGTTCCAAAGAACCATTGTAGTATTTGCAAAAATGCCAACATTGATGCTCACTGGTTGGCTTCAGTCTTCATACACTTCTTCTATACAGAGTGGAAAAAAATGAAGAAAACTGTAGTTAGTGTGTTTCCGCTCAGCAGCAGGTACAGAAACCCACCATGAAAACTTGAAACAGAAGCTTGCTGCTGCTATTGTTTCATCTGCTTTGGCTTGAATTTCCACTGTGGTTGTAAAGTAATACCCTCATAATAAAGGGCCAATCAGATTGCCCTGTGATTGTTCCCTCCTACTTTATATGGTTCTATGAAGGAGAAGCAGGTTCTCATACGAGTTCATTCTACTGCTGTATTAAGTGGACGAAGGAGAAAATGAAGTCTGTTCTTGTTTTTCTACTGACGCTCACACTTGCTCGTAAGTTTATGTCCAATCTTCTCGTCTAATTCTGATCTTTTAAGGGTTAATATGTTTTATTTTAAGCACAGAGCATACATGATCTTTCTCTGTTGTTAAACACTGACATATATTTATTTTCTTCAGGATGCACCATCGATGAGAACTTTGAGACAAAGACTGTTGGTGTTGGAGATGATGTGACTCTGACGTGTCCTCGTGATGCTTCTTTATCTTCAACACAATTATTCTGGCTCCGGCTCGTTTCTGGTGATTTGCCTGAGGTTTTGGGAGGAACCAATGCCATTGATTCTGACCTTGTTGATGTTGAAGAAAAGCCTCGATTCACAGCAAGAAAAGAGCCTGGAACATTTGTCGTGATTATTAATAGAGTAAAAGTCGGAGACACTGGACTTTACATTTGTGTGAAACAAGAGTGGATTAAAATGACAGTTTTAAAAGGAACATTTCTGCAGATTAAAGGTAAATAAAATGCACTTCAACTCCTTTAAAATAATACCTAACACCATTTTTGACAGTCGTCAACCAAATGTCCCCTGAATAAGGAAAAAACATACAGCATACTTTCTAGGATGTTTTTCTCTTAATTCTAAACTGCAGCTACTTTGAATATTTCTATCAAATCCAGCATATTTACTTTGTGTTGAATTTATTCAGGACCAGAGCCCAGTATCACCTCAGTCGTTCAAGACATTTCACAGGATCCAGTCCACCCAGGAGACCTGATGACTCTGCAGTGTTCTGTTCTCTCTGAGTCTGAAAACAACACATGTCCAGGGAAACACAGAGTGTTCTGGTTCAGAGCCGGATCAGATGAAAATCATCCCAGTGTCATTTACACTCATGGAAACAGACCTGGAGGATGTGAGGAGAGTCCAGAGGCTCACTCTCCACAGAAATGTGTCTACAGCTTCTCAAAGACCATCAACTCCTCCGACGCCGGGACTTATTTCTGTGCTGTGGCCGCATGTGGAGAGATATTGTTTGGAAATGGGACAAAGATTGACATCAAAGGTAACTGCACAGCATTCAATATGAATCATTTTTTAAAATTCATTTCAAACAATTGAATCTACCTGGAAGATTTTAGTGTAACATCTTAACACAATAAGTTTTTATATGTTTTCAGGAGCCGACAATCAGACGGCCGTAATAGCTCTGTTTCTGTAACTGCACATATTTGGAGATGTGGCAAAAGTAGATGTTGAAGGTCAAACGTTTTTTATGCTAAGAATCTGCAGATTAAAGTGTGAAATGATGGTCTCATTGCAGATTGGTGTGATCTCAACACATATATTTATCATAAAACACATCCTTTATAAAATATGCCGATGACTCCGTTGTTGTATGTCTGCTTCAAGAGAATGAGACGAGCCACGGCCCGGTAAATGACCAGTTTGTACCAGGTGTGAGGAGTCTTACCTCCAGCTGAACATATCTCAAACTCAACATATGATTATTGATTTTAGAAAGAAAACTGTATGTGGGGTGAGTCTGATTGGTGAGTCTCATCTCTTCCTGGCGTCTCTGAGACAGTTGCAGAGGATAGCTACCTCGATTATAAACGATGATTCTCGTCCTTTGCTCAGTGATTTTCAGCTTCTCCCCGGACGGAGGATTTTAGTCCCAGCGTGCAGAACACAGCGGTACAAAAACAGCTTTGTTCCTGCTGCTATCACAGAAGTGAACAAGCTGTAGCCATATTTGCAAAAATGTCAAAAACTTATTTTTACCCTGCCTGAAGAGATCATTTTTGTTTTTGATATTATTGGTTGAGATATCTCTCTCCCTTATGCTTCTTATTGTGAGAACATTGAGCACTTTTATAATTATTTGGGGTTTTTATGATGTTTTAGTCGGTTTATATATAGTTCCCCTTTCTCTAATGTGTTGTTCATTGTTACATCTGTTCTGTAATCTGTGTGTTATCTTGCTGGCTGCAAACAAACCTACTTAAGGGTACAAATAAACGCACCTGAACCTGAACTGTAATCACATTATATTAATAATTAAATCATTCTTTTTTATTTTCATTCTTGTCTAGAACGAACAGCAAGTTTTGAATTGATCGGGCTGGTCATAGCGATACTCTGCTTGGTGATTTCTCTGATTGGAAATGTTTCTCTCATTTGCTTCCAAACTCCGAGAGAAGAAAGTGAACAATCTAAAGGTTAGTGACGATGACCCGTTCTAAAAGCATTATACAATTTCATGTAACAACGTGTTCTCAGAAGGAGGAAGACACTTTTCTGCCGGGTTATAATCTTCCTAACAGCTGTGGTTGTTGGCTCAAGTAATTAGACGAACTCGTTCTCTAAGCAGCAAAAAATCATCAAACCTTCTTCATCTTTCATTTTAACTCTGCATGTATTTTCTGTTTCATTATCCAGCTGCTGTCGTCCTGCAATTAAACAGCGAGAGGGTGAAAAATCAACAGGTAAATCATTTAAAGATGTTCATGTTGTCCTTATGTTTTTGTCCGTTTAACAGTTCATGTCTCTCTTTGCCCAGATTGATGAGGAGACTAAAGTTTACTCTGCTGTGGTCTTCACCATGAGGAAAGCTGACCGTGGTGCAGTGAAGGATGCAAAAGTAGCGCAGAGGAAAAGGATGTGTGCTGCTGTGAAGGATTTTGGTTTGAATTAGTGAGTGAAAAGGTCTGTTTGGCTACATGTGATTTAGCTGATTTAGTTTGTTTAAAGCTTAAGAAAATGCTGATTACCTCCAAATATCTACACTTAGATAACTTAAGGAGGTGCTATGAATATTCTATCACTCAGGTTGTGACTGTATTGGTATGTGTATGCAAATGATATTCTATAATTCATAATAAAATGTATTTGTCAAACCTCCTTGGATTAAAGGACTGTAACATTCAGGCTTACCGGGTCTCCTGCGTTGTTCTTTCTGTAAGTCCATGAGCGCTTTGTTTATGAGGAAACATCACACCACATGTTGGGAGGATAAGAAATACATGTTTCTAAATCTGCTTTACATTTTCAGGGTTCTGTCAAATGTCTCGTTATCATTTGGAGATAATCAATCATTCAGTCAATCAATCTTTATTTGTTCAGCACCAATTCATAATAAATGTTTTCTACAAAAACAGCCGCTCTGCACTTTACTCTTTATTATATTTACAGAAACACAAAATTCATCCATCAGCAGACAAACATTTAGCAAAGTAACAATGGGAAGATAAAAAAATTGCTTTTTACAAAGTGAAACCTGGATCAGAACCAGACTCATGTTGAACAGGCAGAAGCCTGGATCAGAACCAGACTCATGTTGAACCGCCACCTGCTATGACTCTGTTTGGCTTGAAAGAACGGCATAACTGGGTATTACAAGGCCCCAAAGTCAGACTGGCCTCTATGAATACTCATATAAGCTGCTATGATTTTATAAAGTCATAAATACAGAACACTGTAGTGTCATTCCACTTGCACGGCTGTATTCTTTACCTTCAAGGCAGAAAATACTTTATTTCAGGTTGTAAAAATGTTTCTGAACATGAAATGATTACATGTGGGGTCCCCCAAGGGTCTATTCTTGGCCTTCTCCTTTTTCAAACAAAATAACTGTATTCGGTCCCAAACAGGAGGGATCATGAGTCAGCGCTCATTTACCATCAATTTCACAGAAGCCACACATCAAGCAAGAAATCTGGGTGTTGTTTTGGAGTCTGATATAAATGTAAACATTCACATAAAAACAAGTTCAAACACGAAGAAAAGAGGGAACAGATGACACAGTCTGAGTCGCTTTTATACCTCAGGGGAGACCTGGGGCGGGGCCCTCCTCGTGGATGGGCTTGGACAGGTTGTTGGTCGCTGCTGACGCCTGATTGGCACATTGGTGGGACTGGTCTGCCAGACGGGCCGTCAGCAGGTCCCTGGATGAGGGGGGAGCAGGACGCTGCCCCGCCACCATGGTGGTGACTCTCACTCCAGAAAAAGGTTGCCATGGGAGGGGCCCAACTTGTGGATGGGGGTGGACCACAACATACAACTCTTTTAGTGCTGCGCAGGTTCGCAAGTGATAAATCCAATAGCAATAGCCTGAGAGGGTGGAGCCTATACGATATAGAATGCAACGCACGGTTTGCAAACATACACACACGGACGACTCAACACACTCACAGAACACACTTAAATACAACTTACTTTTATGTACAACCCAAATAGGCTATCACAGCATAAGGCAGGATTGGTAACCTTTTAAATGTTGCATGTCAATTAACAATATATATCTGCTTTTTTTTTGCGCCATTTTTTACTGCTGCTCCACGTCTCCCGTTGCAGCGCTCTTTAGTTTGCTGGTAGCTTCACATTGCATGTGAATTTACACCAAATGACCGTGATCTAAAAACGCTTACATGACACTCAAATAAGCAGTGAGTAAAGTATGTTATTCTTCTTTTCTCTAGTCCCTCAACTAAACAACTTTTATACGCAAGGGGATGAGCTCGTCCATGTAAACAGTGTGTAGATACCACGGGACTCTCATGACAGTCATGACTCAGAGTTATTTTCAGAGGATATACTGGATTTCTGCTATATTTATGTGTAAAATATTGCATATTCTACCTTTAAATGTTGAAACATGCTTGCTCCTTAGTGCTGCAATACTCCTCTTAAAGGCTAGTTGGCAGAGTGATTTTATTGCAAGTTTAGGGTTCTGCCACATTCCCTGTTTTTTTGTGTACAGGAAACCATGAGGACTGAAACCGGCAAGCAGCAGTTGATTTTACTGCTGCTTGACCTACGTCCTACCTCAGTCAGACCCAAAATGGACTAGGCGTTTTGAGCATGCTCCACAAACCCCTCACCTGCTCCTACATAAGGGAGGTGACAAGGGTAATCTCAATAATTACAGGCCAAACAATATAGAATTCTTAATAAATGACTAGTTTAAAGATTTTCTTTCCAGAACCAAAATCATGAGCCCATATCAGTCAGGTTTGAGGGCGCACTCACACTAGGCAATCTGTACTTTGCTCAAGCGTGCTCCACCCCTAAAGTCTAGTCCGCCCCTCAATGATGTCTCGAGTGTAAATAAAGGTTGAAAAAAAATTGCCTTTTTGAGCTGTAACTGTAGCTGGACGTAACTGTGCATATAAAGTTACTGACTTTAAGTGAGAGAGAGAGAAAGCATGAAGCAGAAAAAGTTTAGGAGATATTTCTTGCATGCTAGTGGTTAGTTCACTGTGCATTAAAACTTTTAGGTGTTCTGCCTGTGGTCAACTTTTTGCCCACACACACAAACAAACAGATGAACACACATTCACAGTCACAGCTGAAGACCAAGTCATGCATGGAAACTCGAGTGCCGTTGTGGTTAGGCTTCACATCGAGGTGTGAATACAAAGAGGCTTTTTTCTGTTGCTGCACTCTGTTTGAATCTCAGGAAGTTCAACTTAACTTTTCTATTACCTTCTTTAAAGTGAGAGAGCTATAATACTGTTTTTATTAGAAATAGTATCACAACACCAACTCAGGTTTAGGAAAAGGCAGCAATGTGAAGTGTTTTTATTGTGTTTTTCACCAGCCAGAGGGGAGGTGCTAATCTCTCACTGGTTTGTACCTGCTCTGTTTGGCCTCAACAAGAGATATGTAGTGGGAGTTTATGGCTTCATAAAATAAGGCTGGCTGCACACTAGACAGCTACCTTGGTAAGTCTCTGAAGACTCTTCAAATAGTACAAAATGCTGCAGCTGTAGTGACAAGAACTAGGAAAAGGGATCACATTTCTCTTTAATTGGCTTCTTTGCACTGGCTCCCAATAAAATCTAGAATATAATTTAAAATCCTTTCCTCTCTTACAAAGCTCTGATCAGGAAAAATCTTATCTTAAAGAGCTGATAATGTTGTATTACCCTTCAGGAACATTACGCTCCCAGGATGCTGGTCTAAGTACGGTCTCTAAATGTACTACGGGAGGTAGAGCCTTCAGTTATCAGGTCTGCTCGTGGTACCTACAGTCTCTAAATGTACTATGGGAGGTAGAGCCTTCAGTTATCAGGCCTGCTCGTGGTACCTACGGTCTCTAAATGTACAATGGGAGGTAGAGCCTTCAGTTATCAGGTCTGCTTGTGGTACCTACAGTCTCTAAATGTACTATGGGAGGTGGAGCCTTCAGTTATCAGGCCTGCTCGTGGTACCTATAGTCTCTAAATGTACTATGGGAGGTAGAGCCTTCAGTTAGGCAGCAATGTGATGCAAGACACCTAACTGTAACCTGCAGTAGTTCTCTGATGACTCTGCAATTGTCGGCCTCATCACTGATGGAGACGAGGGCGAGTACAGAGAACTCAACCTGGACTTTGTGGACTGGTGCCAACGGAACTGGCTTCAGATCAATGCGGACGCGGACCCACTTCTCCCATACTGGTGAACATCCAGGGAAAGGACATTGAGATAGTGGACTTTTATAAGTACCTGGGTGTTCACCTGAACAATAAGCTGGACTGAACTGATAACACACAAGCTCTCTACAAGAAAGGCCAGAGCAGACTTCATCTGCCGAGGAGACTCGGTGTGCAGGTAGCACTCCTGAGGACTTTTTATGACTCTGTGGTGGCATCAGCCATCCTGTACGGAGTGGTCTGCTGGAGCAGCAGCACTACGGCTGCAGACAGGAACAGACTGAACAAACTGGTGAAGAAGGCCAGCTCTGTCCTGGGCTGCCCCCTGGACCCTGTTGAGGTGGTGGGAGACAGAAGGTTGATGGCAAAGCTATCATCCCTGATGGAGAACGTTTCCCACCCCCTGCATGGAACTGTAACAGCTCTGGGCAGGTCCTTCAGCGGCAGGCTTCGCCACCCGCGGTGTCAGAAGGAGAGATACCACAGGTCCTTCCTTCCTGCTGTCAGACTGTTTAACCAAGCCTGCTCCCAGTAGATCACAAAACACACACACAACTGGACAATTCAATCTGACTTTGTGCAATAAGCAATAATAATGTTATATTAATGTTATATTATGTTTATCAAACCACTTTGTGCAATAACATGTTACACTTTATGTGCACTGTGTGCATGTCTGTGTTACATGGAATATTACGGACTACACTTTTGTCAAAAGCTGATTTTTTTTTTTTTTTTATCTATTTTTTTTTTGTACATTCTTATTTTTTCTTTTTTTTTAATTTAAATTGTACTGTGTTCACTTTTTGTCTGCAATCTTTGCTCTTTGCTGCTGTAACATTGTAAATTTCCCCATTGTGGGATAAATAAAGGATTATCTTATCTTATCTTATCTTATCTTAGAACCTTCAGTTATCAGGCCTGCTCGTGGTACCTACAGTCTCTAAATGTACTATGGGAGGTAGAGCCTTCAGTTATCAGGCCTGCTCGTGGTACCTACGGTCTCTAAATGTACTACGGGAGGTAGAGCCTTCAGTTATCAGGTCTGCTCATGGTACCTACGGTCTCTAAATGTACTACGGGAGGTAGAGCCTTCAGTTATCAGGCCTGCTCGTGGTACGGTCTCTAAATGTACTATGGGAGGTAGAGCCTTCAGTTATCAGGCCTGCTCGTGGTACCTACAGTCTCTAAATGTACTATGGGAGGTAGAGCCTTCAGTTATCAGGCCTGCTCGTGGTACCTACGGTCTCTAAATGTACTACGGGAGGTAGAGCCTTCAGTTATCAGACCTGCTCGTGGTACAGTCTCTAAATGTACTATGGGAGGTAGAGCCTTCAGTTATCAGGCCTGCTCGTGGTACCTACAGTCTCTAAATGTACTATGGGAGGTAGAGCCTTCAGTTATCAGGCCTGCTCGTGGTACGGTCTCTAAATGTACTATGGGAGGTAGAGCCTTCAGTTATCAGGCCTGCTCATGGTACCTACAGTCTCTAAATGTACTATGGGAGGTAGAGCCTTCAGTTATCAGGCCTGCTCGTGGTACGGTCTCTAAATGTACTATGGGAGGTAGAGCCTTCAGTTATCAGGCCTGCTCGTGGTACCTACAGTCTCTAAATGTATTATGGGAGGTAGAGCCTTCAGTTATCAGGCCTGCTCGTAGTACCTAGAGTCTCTAAATGTACTATGGGAGGTAGAGCCTTCAGTTATCAGGCCTGCTCGTGGTACCTACAGTCTCTAAATGTATTATGGGAGGTAGAGCCTTCAGTTATCAGACCTGCTCGTAGTACCTAGAGTCTCTAAATGTACTATGGGAGGTAGAGCCTTCAGTTATCAGGCCTGCTCGTGGTACCTACGGTCTCTAAATGTACTACGGGAGGTAGAGCCTTCAGTTATCAGACCTGCTCGTGGTACAGTCTCTAAATGTACTATGGGAGGTAGAGCCTTCAGTTATCAGGCCTGCTCGTGGTACCTACAGTCTCTAAATGTACTATGGGAGGTAGAGCCTTCAGTTATCAGGCCTGCTCGTGGTACGGTCTCTAAATGTACTATGGGAGGTAGAGCCTTCAGTTATCAGGCCTGCTCGTGGTACCTACAGTCTCTAAATGTACTATGGGAGGTAGAGCCTTCAGTTATCAGGTCTGCTCGTGGTACCTACAGTCTCTAAATGTACTATGGGAGGTAGAGCCTTCAGTTATCAGGTCTGCTCGTGGTACCTACGGTCTCTAAATGTACTATGGGAGGTAGAGCCTTCAGTTATCAGGCCTGCTCGTGGTACAGTCTCTAAATGTACTATGGGAGGTAGAGCCTTCAGTTATCAGGCCTGCTCGTGGTACCTACGGTCTCTAAATGTACTATGGGAGGTAGAGCCTTCAGTTATCAGGGAGGTAGTCTATCCTAATATTATTTTGTAACATAACAATGAGTAACGTCTTTACCTGCTCTCTGTAAAGCGTCTTGATATAACATTTGTGTGTGTTTTGGGGGACAGCAAGAACAGACCAGACAAATAGATTCTGAGATTTTCCTGGGCACGTGCAGCTCAACCAGATAATGTGTGTCGACATCCTCGTTCAAATACTTTGGCTTCAAAATTGATGCTTTCACAAATAACTGGTTGACTTCAGTGTTCATACGTATGCTTCTTTTATACAGAGTGGAAAACTGTAGTTAGTGTGTTTCCGCTCAGCAGCAGGTACAGAAACCCACCATGAAAACTTGAAACAGAAGCTTGCTGCTTCTATTGTTTCATGTGCTTTAGCTTGAAAGACGGTCAAAAAAAATTCCACTGTGGTTGTAAAGTAATACCCTCATAATGAAGGGCCAATCAGATTGCTCTGTGATTGTTCCCTCCTACTTTATATGGTTCTATGAAGGAGAAGCAGCTTCTCATACGAGTTCATTCTACTGCTGTATTAAGTGGACGAAGGAGAAAATGAAGTCTGTTCTTGTTTTTCTACTGACGCTCACACATGGTCGTAAGTTTATGTCCAATCTTCTCGTCTAATTCTGATCTTTTAAGGGTTAATATGTTTTATTTTTAGCACAGAGCATACATGATCTTTCTCTGTTGTTAAACACTGACATATATTTATTTTCTTCAGGATGCACCATCTATGAGAACTTTGAGACAAAGACTGTTGGTGTTGGAGATGATGTGACTCTGACGTGTCCTCGTGATGCTTCTTGGTATTCAACACAATTATTCTGGCTCCGGCTCGTTTCTGGAGATTTGCCTGAGGTTTTGGGAGGAACATTTAGCTTTGAATATGACGATGTTCACAAAACTCCTCGAATCACAGCAAAACAAAAATCTGGAACGTTTGTCATGATTATCGATAAAGCAAAAGTCGGAGACACTGGACTTTACTTTTGTGTGAAACAAGAGGGTATTAAAATGACAGTTTTAAAAGGAACATTTCTGCAGATTAAAGGTAAATAAAAATAATTTTAAAAAACTAACCTCTTACTAAAAGCAAACATTCCAAATTGAGAATATTTTTATCAAATCCAGCATATTTACTTTGTGTTGAATTTATTCAGGACCAGAGCCCAGTATCACCTCAGTCGTTCAAGACATTTCACAGGATCCAGTCCACCCAGGAGACCCGATGACTCTGCAGTGTTCTGTTCTCTCTGAGTCTGAAAACAACACATGTCCAGGGAAACACAGAGTGTTCTGGTTCAGAGCCGGATCAGATGAAAATCATCCCAGTGTCATTTACACTCATGGAAACAGACCTGGAGGATGTGAGGAGAGTCCAGAGGCTCACTCTCCACAGAAATGTGTCTACAGCTTCTCAAAGACCGTCAACTCCTCCGACGCCTCGACTTATTTCTGTGCTGTGGCCGCATGTGGAGAGATATTGTTTAGAAAAGGGACAAAGATTGACATCAAAGGTAACTGCAGAGCATTCAATATGAATCATTTTTTAACATTCATTTTCAAACAATTGAATCTACCTGGAAGATTTTAGTGTAACATCTTAACACAATAAGTTTTTATATGTTTTCAGGAGCCGACAATCAGACGGCCGTAATAGCTCTGTCTCTGTTATCAGCTGCTTTGGCTATAAGCTTGATTTTTATAGCTTTCCTGATTCATATCATCAAGACCAAATCGTGTGATTCCAGCAAAGGTAACAGAACATTATCTCCAATAAATAAATAAAGTATTGAGCAAATATTAACTTTATATCTTTGTGTAAATTAAACGTTTACATCTTTGTTTTTAATTGATATCACAGCTGCTGAAGTTCTGCAAACACATCCTGCAGCAGATCGACAACGCCAGCAGGTGAGATACTTCAGAAAAGATTCAACGAGAATCATTTGTTGGAATATTGTTTTGCTTTTTACAAGTTTATAGAAATATCTGCAGGCTCATCCTATTTTTTCTCAGGTAGCTGATATTATCATATAATGACCTGATGTTGTACGAATAACCTTACTGTCCCCTGATGAGTTAGCAACGCATGCTAACATTATTTGTCAGAACTACTTAGACAGACTTTGACTGATTCACGGCGAGAAAGTTGTCCACCTGTTAACCGCTGGTCGTTTATAGCGCTCATGCAAACTTTCTCGCAGGTCAAAAGTTTCACCCTCATGTTGCTGTTGAAACTAAATTCATGATACATACTCTGCACAGCTTTATCAACAGCATACTGACTTCAAACTATTTTCTGTTATTTTCTCAGAGCGCTGAGGACTCGTTGGTTTATTCTGCACCGACTTTTTCTAAGATTAGAACGGACAAAAGAGAGAAGAGAAAAGTCAAAGCAGCAACAGAAGAGACGATCTACACCGGGGTCAGAACTCCTCCGACTGGCTAAAAAGATGTGCTCATTTAAGACGTATTAAATATTTGATATGTATATTATAAGACTGTGGGGAATGTAAAATCTTACAGCAATGTGACCATAAGAAGAGAATAACCTTTGTAATGTTTTGTGTATGGTTTTACATGTTTTGACTCATCTGTGTTCAATCATTGTTAGATTGGTTTTATCACCAAAGGTAGAGTATTAGCAAGATAAACAATATTTGCAGTCGTGCACTAAAACTAGACGGAAGCTGGAGTGCTGACTGTGTGTCGGGTAATGTTCAGTAACACAAGGTGCACTGTAGTGGGGACAAACAGTGGAGCAGCTTACCTCTGCTTGGTAGTGGAGTGGTCTCTGAAGCGGTTGCAGGAACACTTGTGTGGGAGAGAAGCTGGTCCGCTGTTTCTCTTTTTTTCTGTGTCGTTTTAAAGATGTTAACTTTTAACTTTTATTTTTGTGTTGATTCAAAGGCAAAGATGATTGTATTAAAGGAAAGATGTGTTTGAGGATTTATGTTGCATTTCTTATTTTAAAGCTTTTTTGTTTTTTAATAAACTCCGTATGACACGAGGACTGACTTGTTTTTCTTCTTCTACTGCAGAGTTTTTATAATATTCTTGACTATTTCTTTCATTTTTAATAAAGGTGTTGCTTTACAGTTTTTTCCCACTGCGAAAAAACAATTTTGCAAACTATGCTGGTTTTATCAAAATACACACCCAAACTGCAAAATACCTCATATATCCTACAAAATGAAGCACTGCAACCAAAACTACATATAGCATTATCAAAATCAAACTTTTGCACCAAATGGCACCACACTTCATTCATATTACCAGATTTTTGTCTAACCAACTACACACTGTTGGGCATAATGAAAAGCACTCTCATCTTTAGTATGCTTTGCCATAATACTAAAATAGTTCGAATTGTAGAAAATTCTTCAGATTATTCACATGCACAGAAATATTTGCAGATAAAGATAAAGATAAAGATAAACTTTATTGATCCCCCGTGGGGGAAATTTGTGCATTACAGCAGCTCAAGAAAACAGGGGACGGGAATATAGTTATTACAGTTTTTTCCAATTGCTAACACACTAAAATGACGTGCATAGCACAATTATGTAAACTGACACACAGAGCAAAACCTCTTCTCAAGTCTCCAGAAGTCTAAACACATTTTCTGCTTTACACACATTTTGCAATTCAAAATGAGACTTTTTAAATGCACTGAACACGGTTCTCTGCATAAGACACAACAATCTGACATAAAGTCACATGTTTGCAATTTCAGAACACTGCCATTCAAAATGACACGACATGAGCTAATTAGCCAAACACCTCAATGGTTAATTGTTATCACTTCGATCAGGAAGTAAGCACTATGAAAAGACCACAAGTGAGCACCTTTTTTTTTACAACAACAAGGGAAGAGGTTGCAGAGAGAGGAAGAGGGAGGGTGAGAATGAGAGGGGGAGGAAGAGTGTAAAACTGTAACACATTTTGACTGGATGAAAAGTTTCTCCTTCCTGAAGTTCATGACCACAGCTGAGGGTTGGAGCGAAGATCGACCGGTTAATCGTAGGTTTAATCTTCCAGCGTAGTTCCCTCTTCACCACGACGGTCCGGCCCACAATCCTGCTGAGCCCCAAATGAATGGCCACCTTATGGTGGTGAAGGGGTTTGCATGTCCCTGTGAACCTGGAATTTGTGTTGTTGGGGGGCATTACCCCCTGTTAGGGTCTCCTAAGGCACATAGGTCCCAGGTGAGATCCAAACAAAGAGTGATTCAGAAACCTCCAAGAAGCAACAGAAGGGGAACACAGATACCTTGGAAGTGAGAGACTGGGCCACCTCACTGGAGCCAGACCTGGGGGGGCCTGACGGCAAGCGTCTAGTGGCCAGGCTTTCCTACATGGGGCCCAATCGGGTTCAACCCGAAGTAACAACATGGAGCTGCCACCCTGTGGGCGCACCACCTTCAGGGATTGGCATGGGGGTCAGGTGCTGTGTAGACCGGACGGCAGGCGTAGGAAGTGGCCTAGGCGAGCTGATTCCTATCAGCGTGGTCTGGTATTGTTTATTTTGAATTTAAAGCTAATGCCCCCGTGTTATCGTTTGGATCTTTTTTTATCTTCTTTATGTCTGACATGTAGAAGTTCACCAGCAGCTGATTTGGAAGTCACACCTTCTTCAGGCATGTCAGGAAGTGGAGACTCTGAAGAGTTTTTTTGGCCATCGCTGAGGTGTTGATGGACCAAGTCGCGTCCTGGCTGACGTGGGCACTTAGGTATTTGAAGCTGTGCACGACCGCCACTGTCTTGCTGTTAATGTTGGGCTTCAGCCTCCTGAAGTCGAGGACAATCTCCTTCGTCTTGACCGCATTGAGGATCAGGTTGTTGTCTCGGCTCCCAGTTCTCAACCTCTGTTCTGTAGGCTGACTTATTGTTGTTGGTGTTTCAGCCAACTAGGATGGTGTCATCTGCAAACTTAAGAACGGAGGTATTCTTGTGGGAGGGTCTGCAGTCGTGTGTGTAGAGGGAGAACAGTAGAGGGCTCAGTACAGAACCCTAGGGTGCATCTTTTACCATAGACACAGTCTGTGGCCTGTCAGTGAGGAAAACATTGATCCAGCTGCACAGGAGTGTTAATGCCCAGCGGGATCAGTTTTGTGGCCAGGTTGTGGGGGGGTGGTTTAGGTTGAAACAGAGCTGAACTGAAGTGAATGAACAGCATCCCGCTGATCAAAGTGTGTCTGCGCAGTGGGGAGGACCAGTGACACTGCGTCCTCAGTTGTGTTGTGGGTGTTTGTCCAAGGAGAGTGGCATGTTGCTCTTGATGTGTACCAGAACAAGGCGTTCAAAGAACTTCATCACAACCGGTGTCAGCGCCAGTGGTCAATGAGTCAGTGACCTGATTGCTGTCTGTTTTAGCACTGGAGGAATTGTGGCCAACTTGAGGCAGGTTGGGACTGTTGCCTGCTTCAGGGAGATGTTAAATAGGTTGGTGAACACTGCTGTTGGCTGTCCTGCGCAGTGTTTCAGGGCCCTTCCTGTAACCCGATCAGTGGCTTTGTTTTGGATGAAGTTGTTCTGAGGCGGTCTCACCTAGTAGGGGCTCAGCATCAGCCCACCTGGCATGTCCCCCTGCAGTGTCAGTGATGGGTTGTTGAGATTGTCTCTACAATCAAACCTGGCAAAGACGTGGTTCAGGTCCTCAGGGAGAGATGAGTTGGCAGTGTGTGTTGGGCTGCTGTTGTTGCCTGCATAGCCTGTTATGGTCTTGATGCCATGCCACATGCGTCAGGAGTCAGAGCTCCTCTATACGCATTTTGTAGCAGCGCTTCGCTTGTCTGATGTCTTTCCTCAGTCTGGACCCGGCTGTACTGTAGGCCACCTGTGCGGAAAGCAGTTTCACAAGCCTTCAACAGGTTAACCATAGCTGCATTCATCCACAGTTTGTGGTTGGGGAGTGCATGTATGTTCATCTCTGTGGTTATATTGCCCATGCAGAAGGTGCTGAGTGCAGCAGAGGTAAGGCAAAGGTGTTTAAGGCGGCTGTGGATCAGTTGGTAGAGTCGTCGCCTCTCAACCGGAAGGTTGAGGGTTCGATCCTCAGCTGGGCAACATGTCCGATGTGTCCTTGGGCAAGACACTTAACCCCGAATTGCACCCGCTGCTTCGGTGGCGGTGTTTGAATGGGATTAGTTACTTCTGATGGATGATACTACATAACGATCATCACTACCATCACTGTGTGAAAGGGTGTGAATGTGTAGGTGTGTCATGTGGTGTAAAAGCGCTTTGAGTAGTTGGAAGACTAGATAAGAGTTATATAAGCTCAAGTCCATTTACCATTTAAGTCTGTGTGGTTGTTGTTGGTGGCAGTCAGTTTGAAGATGTACCAGTCTGTCTCATCGAAGCAGTCCTGTAGCCTGGGCATTGCTCCCTCAGGCCAGACCCCGATGGTACAAAGCGTGATGTTTAATCCTTACGATGAGAGGTCTGTATATGGGGGTCACAAGCAGGCTGATGTGGTCAGACCGGCCAATGTGGGGGAGGGGGATGCTTTGTAAACCCCTGCTAATTTGCAGTAAACATGGTCCAAGGATTTATTTCCTTTTGTTGGGAAATCCAGGTGGTATCTAATGGGAGAGCTCCAGGCCGCAGAGTCTGAGCAGGCCGCCATCTTTACACATACACATCAAAGACCACACACCCTCACAGACCACACACCCTCACAGAATACTCCAAAAGGGACAATAAACCACAAACACAGAAGTGGGCGTGTCTGTGTGTAAGGGACTAATGTGTATCCACATCCAGGTCCAGATATGGTCACTTCTGGTTCCAAAGAACCATTGTAGTATTTGCAAAAATGCCAACATTGGTGCTCACTGGTTGGCTTCAGTGTTCATACACTTCTTTTATACAGAGTGGAAAATACTGAAGAAAACTGTAGTTAGTGTGTTTCCGCTCAGCAGCAGGTACAGAAACCCACCATGAAAACTTGAAACAGAAGCTTGCTGCTGCTATTGTTTCATCTGCTTTGGCTTGAAAGACGGTCAAAAAAATTTCACTGTGGTTGTAAAGTAATACCCTCATGATGAAGGGCCAATCAGATTGCCCTGTGATTGTTCCCTCCTACTTTATATGGTTCTATGAAGGAGAAGCAGCTTCTCATACGAGTTCATTCTACTGCTGTATTAAGTGGACGAAGGAGAAAATGAAGTCTGTTCTTGTTTTTCTACTGACGCTCACACTTGCTCGTAAGTTTATGTCCAATCTTCTCGTCTAATTCTGATCTTTTAAGGGTTAATATGTTTTATTTTTAGCACAGAGCATACATGATCTTTCTCTGTTGTTAAACAACAACATATTTATTTTCTTCAGGATGCAGCATCGATGAGAACTTTGAGACAAAGACTGTTGGTGTTGGAGATGATGTGACTCTGACGTGTCCTCGTGATGCTTCTTGGTATTCAACACAATTATTCTGGCTCCGGCTCGTTTCTGGAGATTTGCCTGAGGTTTTGGGAGGAACATTTAGCTTTGAATATGACGACGTTCACAAAACTCCTCGAATCACAGCAAAACAAAAACCTGGAACGTTTGTCATGATTATCGATAAAGCAAAAGTCGGCGACACTGGACTTTACTTTTGTGTGAAACAAGAGAGGATTAATATGACAGTTTTAAAAGGAACATTTCTGCAGATTAAAGGTAAATAAAAATCATTTTTACTAAAAGCAAACGTTCCAAATTGAGAATATTTTTTATCAAATCCAGCATATTTACTTTGTGTTGAATTTATTCAGGACCAGAGCCCAGTATCACCTCAGTCGTTCAAGACATTTCACAGGATCCAGTCCACCCAGGAGACCTGATGACTCTGCAGTGTTCTGTTCTCTCTGAGTCTGAAAACAACACATGTCCAGGGAAACACAGAGTGTTCTGGTTCAGAGCCGGATCAGATGAAAATCATCCCAGTGTCATTTACACTCATGGAAACAGACCTGGAGGATGTGAGGAGAGTCCAGAGGCTTACTCTCCACAGAAATGTGTCTACAGCTTCTCAAAGACCGTCAACTCCTCCGACGCCGGGACTTATTTCTGTGCTGTGGCCGCATGTGGAGAGATATTGTTTGGAAATGGGACAAAGATTGACATCAAAGGTAACTGCACAGCATTCAATATGAATCATTTTTTAACATTCATTTTCAAACAGTTGAATCTACCTGGAAGATTTTAGTGAAACATCTTAACACAATAAGTTTTTATATGTTTTCAGGAGCCGACAATCAGATGGCCGTAATAGCTCTGTCTCTGTTATCAGCTGCTTTGGCTATAAGCTTGATTATTATAACTTTCCTGATTCATATCATCAAGACTAAATCGTGTGATTCCAGCAAAGGTAACAGAACATTATCTCCAATAAATAAAAAAAAGTATTAAGCAAATATTAACTTTATAACTTTGTGTAAATTAATTGTTTACATCTTTTTTTTTTTAATTGATATCACAGCTGCTGAAGTTCTGCAAACACATCCTGCAGCAGATCGACGATGCCAGCAGGTGAGATACTTCAGAAAAGATTCAACGAGAATCATTTGTTGGAATATTGTTTTCCTTTTTATAAGTTTATAGAAATATCTGCTCAAACGATTTTTTTCTCAGGTAGCTGATTTTTCACAAGTCAAAAGTTTCACCCTCATGTTGCTGTTGAAACTAAACTTACGATCAGTGTTGGGCTCGTTATCGAAAAAAGGAATATATTACTCATTACTCTTTTTAAAAGTAATATAATTACTTTACTCATTACTCCCAACAGAAAATGTTGTTTGTGCTTTGCGTGATGATGATGCTCAGAGCGGGACGTAAGTGTACTCTCAAATATTCCTACACATGTAAAGAACTAAAGTTTAACGTTGAAGAAGAGAGCATGCACAAGTCTGTCATCTCTTATATTTATGTGACAGAATGTCTTTTCAGGATGCATGAATCATCCGTCCTTTGATGAAAAGACTGCTGCAGTCGGAGACGAGGTTGAAATGAAGTGTAAGCTTGACTCTACAGGAAGCTATTTCTGGATCCGCCTCGGTTCTGGAAACTTTCCTGAATACTTAGGAAAACCAAATAGCTTGGATGTGAAGAATTCACGCATTACAACTATGGAACAACGAGATAAGGGAGGAGAATTTATTCTGCGTATGAGAAAAGCAGAGCTGAGGGATACAGGATTTTATTATTGTATGAGAACAAATCAACGAAACTTGACTTTTCTGACAGGAACAAACCTGACAGTTAAAGGTGAGCTAATTATAATTTACACTCATTTAGCTATTTGTAAAAGATTGTGTTGAGAGTTGACAGAATTAAATTTAAAAATCAGATTTTAATCTCCCAGCAGCACAACCTGGAGACGCTGCAGTCCGTCCTCCTGATCCGGTCGGTCCGGGAGACTCAGAGAAGAAGCAAACCTGTCCAGGAGAACACAGTGCGTGCTGCTTCAGAGCCGGATCACATCAGTCTCATCCAAGATGGAATTTCACTCCAGAGAACAGTGTTAAAGGAAGTGAAAGGAACCCGGCTGGAGTCTCGATAAAGAAATGTATTTGCAGTGTCACTCAGAACTTCAGCTGTTCTGGTGAGGGGACTTACTTCTTTGCTGTGGACACGTGTGAGGAGAAAACTTCTGGAAACAGATCAGACTCGGCCAAACAAGGTAAATGTTTCCTTGGTGTTTGAAATGATGAGTTCAGTGCCCTGACTTGTATTTACCTTAGTCTATGAAATAAGCCTTATTTTGGACAGTCGTCCAACTAAGACGAGCCTTTAGGTTCAGGTTCACTGACTTTATTGGTACCACTTAGGTTGCAGTGAGAATCACATATACTTCATAAAACACAGATGATACATAAAACAAATGCAAAGTGCAAATGCAAGGTACATTGGTAAAAGTGCAGCAGTGCATAAAGTGCAGTTTCTAATCGTACAATTTGATAAACAAGTTTATATGTAAAAGTTA
This sequence comes from Labrus bergylta, assembly GCF_963930695.1. Taxonomy (NCBI): domain Eukaryota; kingdom Metazoa; phylum Chordata; class Actinopteri; order Labriformes; family Labridae; genus Labrus; species Labrus bergylta. The sequence goes on along the minus strand of NC_089203.1, from coordinate 31,034,621 downwards.
CTGATTGTAAAACAGTGTAACCCGTAACCCTAACCCAACAAATATATAATAATTTGATAAATAAATGAAGCATTAAAAAGCATGACATCAGCTTCCCAGCATGCTATCTCTGTCCCTCCATACAAGATCTTCATGAAATTACAACAACCACATCAAGCAGCAAAGAAGAAAAGCATCATACAGAGATATCCTTCGACTTGTTCTGCGTAATAACGGCTGCTGGGGGGTGCTGGTGGTGGACTGGATGGTGTGCGTTTTGTATGTTTGAACACACCTGCCATCATAGTGCCTGTCAGCTTACTGGTGTGAAAATCTATATATATGGGTGTGGCCCACCCTCCTTTTTTAAGGAATTTAAGGTCCTTGAAAATATATTAAAACCAATGTCTGTTGCGCCTCTCTTCAAGAGAAGGCCGTCTGACCTTCACATACAGGTCACAGTGATGAGTACTGAGTCTATCCCCAGTTACACATGTTAGGGCAGAGTGGGGAGTTGAATCTGAAGTATTGCTATAACTCTCTTTCCAAATACGCCGTGCACGCGTAGGGCCATGCACTTCACTGTCGTTCACAATGTATTCATGATTAAATCATTCTTTTGTATTTCCTTTGTTGTCTAGCACGAACAGTAAATTCCGAATCAATCGGGCTGGTCATAACGATATTCTGCTTGGTGATTTCTGTGATTGGAAATGTCGTTTTTATCTGTTTCCAAACTCCGAGAGAAGAAAGTGAACAATCTAAAGGTTAGTGACGATGACCCGTTCTAAAAGCATTATACAATTTCATGTAACAACGTGTTCTCAGAAGGAGGAAGACACTTTTCTGCCGGGTTATAATCTTCCTAACAGCTGTGGTTGTTGGCTCAAGTAATTAGACGTACTTGTTCTCTAAGCAGCAAAAAATCATCAAACCTTCTTCATCTTTCATTTTAACTCTGCATGTATTTTCTGTTTCATTATCCAGCTGCTGTCGTCCTGCAATTAAACAGCGAGAGGGTGAAAAATCAACAGGTAAATCATTTAAAGATGTTCATGTTGTCCTTATGTTTTTGTCCATTTAACAGCTCATGTCTATCTTTGCCCAGATTGATGAGGAGACTAAAGTTTACTCTGCTGTGGTCTTCACCATGAGGAAAGATAACCGTGGTGCAGTGAAGGATGCAAAAGTAGCGCAGAGGAAAAGGATGTGTGCTGCTGTGAAGGATTTTGGTTTGAATTAGTGAGTGAAAAGGTCTGTTTGGCTACATGTGATTTAGCTGATTTTAGTTTGTTTAAAGCTTAAGAAAATGCTGATTACCTCCAAATATCTACACTTAGATAACTTAAGGAGGTGCTATGAATATTCTATCACTCAGGTTGTGACTGTATTGGTATGTGTATGCAAATGATATTCTATAATTCATAATAAATGTTTTCTACAAAAACAGCCGCTCTGCACTTTACTCTTTATTATATTTACAGAAACACAAAATTCATCCATCAGCAGACAAACATTTAGCAAAGTAACAATGGGAAGATAAAAAAAAATGCTTTTTACAAAGAGAAACCTGGATCAGAACCAGACTCATGTTGAACAGGCAGAAGCCTGGATCAGAACCAGACTCATGTTGAACAGGTAGAAGCCTGGATCAGAACCAGACTCATGTTGACCCATCACCTCCTATGACTCTGTTTGGCTTGAAAGAACGGCATAATTGGGTATTACAAGGCCCCAAAGTCAGACTGGCCTCTATGAATACTCATATAAGCTGCTATGATTTTATAAAGTCATAAATACAGAACACTGTGGTGTCATTCCACTTGCACGGCTGTATTCTTTACTTTCAAGGCAGAAAATACTTTATTTCAGGTTGTAAAAATGTTTCTGAACATGAAATGATTACATGTGGGGTCCCCCAAGGGTCTATTCTTGGCCTTCTCCTTTTTCAAACAAAATAATTGTATTCGGTCCCAAACAGGAGGGATCATGAGTCAGCGCTCATTTACCATCAATTTCACAGAAGCCACACATCAAGCAAGAAATCTGGGTGTTGTTTTGGAGTCTGATATAAATGTAAACATTCACATAAAAACAAGTTCAAACACGAAGAAAAGAGGGAACAGATGACACAGTCTGAGTCGCTTTTATACCTCAGGGGAGACCTGGGGCGGGGCCCTCCTCGTGGATGGGCTTGGACAGGTTGTTGGTCGCTGCTGACGCCTGATTGGCACATTGGTGGGACTGGTCTGCCAGACGGGTCGTGAGCAGGTCCCTGGATGAGGGGGGAGCAGGACGCTGCCCCGCCACCATGGTGGTGACTCTCACTCCAGAAAAAGGTTGCCATGGGAGGGGCCCACCTTGTGGATGGGGGTGGACCGCAACATACAACTCTTTTAGTGCTGCGCAGGTTCGCAAGTGATAAATCCAATAGCAATAGCCTTAGAGGGTGGAGCCTATACGATATAGAATGCAACGCACGGTTTGCAAACATACGCACACGGACGACTCAACACACTCACAGAACTCTCCAAAAGGGATGTTAAACCACTCACAGAGAAGGGGGCATGTGTGCGTTAAAATGACTGTGTATCCACATCCAGGTCCAAAAATGGTCTCTTCTGATTCTAAAGAACCATCGGGGTATTTGTCAAAATGCACATGTTGATGCTTTTACACACCACTGGTTGACTTCAGGGATGTTCAATCAGAAACCACAGATCTTTCTTTGAGATAATAGGGTGCCATATTGTCTTCTGGTTTAGCTGCCTGGTCCCAGAACAACCTGTCAGAAATCTGTAGAGCACCTTTACAATCGAGCCTTGAAGATTCTGCACAAAAACACAAATAGGACATCATCACTGCAGCATTTTAAGTAAATACAAGACTTTAAGTTTTACACATTTGCTTGATCCATTAACACTAGGACCACCAACATTCTAGACCCCCCTCCAAGCACCTCAGCCGTCTGTCAGACAGCATGTGCAAATGTAATTGTTTGTGCTCAGAAACACACAAATATTGAATTTTTTTGATGAAGTTAAATACAACTTACTTTTATGTACAACCCAAATAGGCTATCACAGCATAAGGCAGGATTGGTAACCTTTTAAATGTTGCATGTCAATTAACAATATATATCTGCTTTTTTAGTGCACCGTTTTTTACTGCTGCTCCATGTCTCCCGTTGCAGCGCTCTTTAGTTTGCTGGTAGCTTCACATTGATTGATGACCATGATGGCGGCGCGAGCGCATCGCGAGGCCCAGCGTCTCTCTCAGATTTGCAATTTTGCAGTAATTTTATTGTTAATTTCGGGTCTGTTCGCACGGAACAGCCTCGCCTTAACATCCTACACCCGACAGGAACTTTTGGATATCGGAATACACCTCCCTGACGATTTAATCAACAATCTTCGACTCATCCCTGAGATCGCCAAAACACCCGAGGCTACGCACTCTACCCGGCCTTGCGGAAGTGCTCGCAGGCGGCGTCGAGACCGTAAACAAAGGCGGGGGAAGCGCGGCTAAGCTAAAGCTAACACCGCACCGTCTCCCGTTACCCAGCATTTTCCTCGCTAATGTGCGGTCTTTGGTGAACAAAATGGACGAGTTACGACTTCGCATCATCCACAGCAAGAGAATTATGGACTGTAATGTCATGATCTTCACGGAAACATGGCTAAACAACGGAGTACCGGACGATGCTATCAAGCTAGCCGGTCGCCACACACACCGAGCAGACAGAATAGCAGAGGACTCCGGTAAGACCAGAGGAGGAGGGCTGTGCATTTATATTAACAAAGCTTGGTGTACAGACTCTGTCATTACTGGGAGACACTGCTCAGCTAACATAGAGTTTCTCATGGTTAAATGTAGACCTTTCTATCAGCCAAGGGAGCTCAGCTCCACCATTGTAACTGCAGCCTACATCCCCCCTGATGCCGATGCTAAAGCTGCTATGAAGGAACTTTACACCGCTATCAGTAAACAACAGACTGCTCACCCGGAGGCTGCATTTATAGTTGCAGGTGATTTTAATCACTCAAACTTAAAGACAGTGCTCCCTAAATTTCACCAGCATGTTTCCTGCAATACAAGAGGAAACAAAACTCTGGACCATGTTTACACAAACATCGCAGGAGCCTACACCACGACCCCCCTCCCCCACCTGGGACAGTCAGACCACCTTTCTTTGTTCCTCATCCCCAAGTACTCCCCACTCATCCAACGTGTGAAGCCATCAGTGACAACGATTAAAGTGTGGCCAGCGGGGACAGACTCTGTACTTCAGGACAAGTTCCATCACACAGACTGGAGTATGTTTGCTTCTCAGGCTACCTGGGGCTCTCACACAGACATTGACACCTACACTTCTTCTGTGCTGGATTATATCAACACCACCATCGACAGTGTCACAACATGGAAGCAGATCACCACGTACCCAAATCAGAAGCCATGGATGAACAAGGAGGTGCGTCTCCTGCTGAAGGCCCGCAACACCGCCTTCAGATCAGATGATGCAATGGCCTACAGCGTATCCAGGGCAAACCTGAGGAGGGGCATCATCAAGGCCAAGCACTGCTACAAGCTGAAGGTAGAGGAACACTTCTCCAACTCCGACCCCAGACGCATGTGGCAGGGCATCCAGGCCATCAGTGACTATAAACCCAGAAACTCCGCCCCGATAACCACAGATGTCTCCTTCCTGAACGAGCTAAATCACTTTTATGCTCGTTTCGATAGAGACAACAGAGAGACACAGACCACGACCAGACCTCCTGCAGACAACCAGCCCCTCTCACTCACCTCCACAGACGTCCACGCTGCACTGAGCCGGATCAACGCTCGAAAGGCTGCTGGTCCAGACGGCACCCCCGGGCGCGTGCTTAGAGCATGTGCGGAGCAGCTCACTGGGGTTTTTACGGACATCTTCAACCTGTCCCTCGCCCAAGCAGCTGTGCCAGCATGCTTCAAAGCCACCTCCATTGTCCCAGTGCCGAAACACTCCAGCCCGACAGGCCTGAACGACTACCGCCCTGTGGCACTCACACCCATCATAATGAAGTGCTTTGAGCGACTGGTCCTAGCACACCTGAAAAACTGCCTCCCACCCACACTGGACCCATTCCAGTTTGCCTACCGCAGCAACAGGAGTACAGAGGATGCAGTCTCCACTGCGCTGCACTCTGTGCTCACTCATCTGGACAATAACAACACATACGCACGAATGCTGTTTGTTGATTTTAGCTCAGCATTCAACTCTGTCATCCCCTCCAAGTTAAACACTAAACTCGGAGACCTGGGCTTCAACACCTCCCTCCGTCACTGGATAATGGACTTTCTGACCAACAGACCCCAGTATGTTAGGTCAGGACACACCTGCTCCACCACCATCACACTCAACACAGGCGTACCACAGGGCTGTGTGCTGAGCTCATTCCTCTACTCCCTCTTCACCCACGACTGCAGACCTGTACATGGATCTAACACCATCATCAAGTTTGCGGACGATACAGCGGTGATTGGCCTCATCAGCAACAACGATGACACGGCCTACAGGGAGGAGGTACAGCATCTGGCCGCCTGGTGTGCTGACAACAACCTGCTCCTCAACACCAGCAAGACGAAGGAGATCATCGTGGACTTCAGGAGAGAAAGAGGAAGCACGCACAACCCCATTCACATCAACGGGATGGCTGTTGAACGTGTCTCCAGCTTCAAGTTCCTGGGGACCCACATCACAGAGGACCTCTCCTGGTCCACTAACACCTCCAGTCTGGTTAAGAAGGCTCATCAACGCCTCTTTTTCCTGAGGACACTGAAGAGACACCACCTGTCTTCAGCTGTACTGATGAACTTCTACCGCTGTGTGATCGAGAGCATCCTGACCAGCAGTGTCTCAGTCTGGTACGGAAACTGCTCTGTCGCAGACCGTAAGGCGCTACAGCGGGTGGTAAAAACCGCCCAGCGCATCACAAGGTGTCCACTTCCTGCCATTGAGGATGTCCAAAGAAAACGCTGTCTGCGGCGAGCTCATGGAATCCTTAAAGACTCCTCCCACCCTGCCCACAGACTGTTTACCCTCCTGCCCTCCAGCAGGCGCTTCAGAAGCCTCCGGACCAGAACCAGCAGACTGAGGAACAGCTTTTTCCCCAGAGCTGTTTCTCTACTGAACTCTACCCCCCGAACTCTGAACTCTGTCTCTCTCTCTCTCTCCCTCTCTCTCTCCGCACCCTGCTGACCCCCCTTTCCCCTACATATCACCTCACACCCATCATCCCCCCACCACTCCTCCTGGTCACACACACACATCTCTCATCCATCTGTATTATTGTATTATAGTATGTTCATATTATGTCCATATTCTTTATATTATCTGTAAACTAGTATAGCATGCTCACTGCATCTTAATCTGTATATTATTAGTATAGCATGCTCACTGCATCTTAATCTGTATATTATTAGTATAGCATGCTCACTGCACCTTAATCTGTATATTATTAGTATAGCATGCTCACTGCACCTTAATCTGTATATTATTAGTATAGCATGCTCACTGCACCTTAATCTGTATATTATTAGTATAACATGCTCACTGCACCTTAATCTGTATATTATTAGTATAGCATGCTCACTGCACCTTAATCTGTATATTATTAGTATAGCATGCTCACTGCACCTTAATCTGTATATTATTAGTATAGCATGCTCACTGCACCTTAATCTGTATATTATTAGTATAGCATGCTCACTGCACCTTAATCTGTATATTATAATCCTAACAACACACTTATTTTGTAGCATTACTTATTTATAGCATTTATTTATATTTATTGCATCCCATTAATCCAGCCATCCAGATATACCTAATAATTCACTTTTTTTGTCTACATCTGTAAATTTTGCAATTACTGTACATAGCACAGAATTACTGTACATAGCACAGACTCTTGCACTCAATTACTGTACATAGCACAGACTCTTGCACTTTCTGCTTATTTGCACTTCTGGTGAGATGCCAAACCTCATTTCGTTACTCTATACTTGTATATGTGTAATGACAATAAAGTTGAATCTCATCTCATCTCATCTCATCTCATCTCAATTTACACCAAATGACTGTGATCTAAAAACGCTTACATGACACTCAAATAAGCAGTGAGTAAAGTATGTTATTCTTCTTTTCTCTAGTCCCTCAACTAAACAACTTTTATACGCAAGGGGATGAGCCGGCCAGCCGGCTCGTCCATGTAAACAGTGTGTAGATACCACGGGACTCTCATGACAGTCATGACTCAGAGTTATTTTCAGAGGATATACTGGATTTCTGCTATATTTATGTGTAAAATATTGCATATTCTATCTTTAAATGTTGAAACATGCTTGCTCCTTAGCTCTGCAATACTCCTCTTAAAGGCTAGTTGGCGGAGTGATTTTATTGCAAGTTTAGGGTTCTGCCACATTCCCTGTTTTTTTGTGTACAGGAAACCACGAGGACTGAAACCGCTTGACCTACGTCCTACCTCAGTCAGACCCAAACTAGACTAGGCGTTTTGAGCATGCTCCACAAACCCCTCACCTGGTCCTACATAAGGGAGGTGACAAGGGTAATCTCAATAATTACAGGCCAAACAATATAGAATTCTTAACAAATTACTAGTTTAAAGATTTTCTTTCCAGAACCAAAATCATGAGCCCATATCAGTCAGGTTTGAGGGCGCACTCACACTAGGCAATCTGTACTTTGCTCAAGCATGCTCCACCCCTAAAGTCTAGTCCGCCCCTCAATGATGTCTCGAGTGTAAATAAAGGTTGAAAAAAAATGTTTGGGCTGTAACTGTAGCTGGACGTAACTGTGCATATAAAGTTACTGACTTTAAGTGAGAGAGAGAGAAAGCATGAAGCAGAAACAGTTTAGGAGATATTTCTTGCATGCTAGTGGTTAGTTCACTGTGCATTAAAACTTTTAGGTGTTCTGCCTGTGGTCAACTTTTTGTCCACACACACAAACAAACAGATGAACACACATTCACAGTCACAGCTGAAGACCAAGTCATGCATGGAAACTCGAGTGCTGTTGTGGTTTGGCTTCACATCGAGGTGTGAATACAAAGAGGCTTTTTTCTGTTGCTGCACTCTGTTTGAATCTCAGGAAGTTCAACTTAACTTTTCTATTACCTTCTTTAAAGTGAGAGAGCTATAATACTGTTTTTATTAGAAATAGTATCACAACAACAACTTAGGTTTAGGAAAAGGCAGCAATGTGAAGTGTTTTTATTGTGTTTTTCACCAGCCAGAGGGGAGGTGCTAATCTCTCACTGGTTTGTACCTGCTCTGTTTGGCCTCAACAAGAGATATGTAGTGGGAGTTTATGGCTTCATAAAATAAGGCTGGCTGCACACTAGACAGCTACCTTGGTAAGTCTCTGAAGACTCTTCAAATAGTACAAAATGCTGCAGCTGTAGTGACAAAAACTAGGAAAAGGGATCACATTTCTCTTTTATTGGCTTCTTTGCACTGGCTCCCAATAAAATCTAGAATATAATTTAAAATCCTTTCCTCTCTTACAAAGCTCTGATCAGGAAAAATCTTATCTTAAAGAGCTGATAATGCTGTATTACCCTTCAGGAACATTACGCTCCCAGAATGCAAGCCTAAGTACGGACTCTGAATGTACTACGGGAAGTAGAGCCTTCAGTTATCAGGCCTGCTCGTGGTACAGTCTCTAAATGTACTATGGGAGGTAGAGCCTTCAGTTATCAGGTCTGATTGTGGTACCTACAGTCTCTAAATGTAACATGGGAGGTAGAGCCTTCAGTTATCAGGCCTGCTCGTGGTACCTACAGTCTCTAAATATACTATGGGAGGTAGAGCCTTCAGTTATCAGGCCTGCTCGTGGTACAGTCTCTAAATGTATTACGGGAGGTAGAGCCTTCAGTTATCAGGCCTGCTCGTGGTACCTACGGTCTATAAATGTACTATGGGAGGTAGAGCCTTCAGTTATCAGGCCTGCTCGTGGTACAGTCTCTAAATGTATTACGGGAGGTAGAGCCTTCAGTTATCAGGCCTGCTCGTGGTACCTACAGTCTCTAAATGTACTATGGGAGGTAGAGCCTTCAGTTATCAGGCCTGCTCGTGGTACCTACGGTCTCTAAATGTACTATGGGAGGTAGTCTATCCTAATATTATTTTGTAACATAACAATGAGTAACGTCTTTACCTGCTCTCTGTAAAGCGTCTTGATATAACATTTGTCTTCAAGTGTTTTGGGGGACAGCAAGAACAGACCAGACAAATAGATTCTGAGATTTTCCTGGGCACGTGCAGCTCAACCAGACAATGTGTGTCGACATCCTCATCCAAAGACTTTTGACTTCAAAATTGATGCTTTCACAAATAACTGGTTGACTTCAGTGTTCATACGTATGCTTCTTTTATACAGAGTGGAAAATACTAATGACAACTGTAGTTATTGTGTTTCCACTCAGCAGCAGGTACAGAAACCCACCATGAAAACTTGAAACAGAAGCTTGCTGCTGCTATTGTTTCATGTGCTTTGGCTTGAATTTCCACTGTGGTTCTAAAGTAATACCCTCATAATGAAGGGCCAATCAGATTGCTCTGTGATTGTTCCCTCCTACTTTATATGGTTCTATGAAGGAGAAGCAGCTTCTCATACGAGTTCATTCTACTGCTGTATTAAGTGGACGAAGGAGAAAATGAAGTCTGTTCTTGTTTTTCTACTGACGCTCACACTTGCTCGTAAGTTTATGTCCAATCTTCTCGTCTAATTCTGATCTCTTAAGGGTTAATATGTTTTATTTTAAGCACAGAACATACATGATCTTTCTCTGTTGTTAAACACTGACATATATTTATTTTCTTCAGGATGCACCATCTATGAGAACTTTGAGACAAAGACTGTTGGTGTTGGAGATGATGTGACTCTGACGTGTCCTCGTGATGCTTCTCAGTATTTAACACAATTATTCTGGCTCCGGCTCATTTCTGGTGATTTGCCTGAGGTTTTGGTCGGAACCAATGCCATTGATTCTGACCTTGTTGAAGAAACTCCTGGATTCACAGCAAAAAAAGAGCCTGGAACGTTTGTGGTGATTATTAATGGAGTAAAACTCAGGGACACTGGACTTTACTTTTGTGTGAAACAAGAGAGGATTAAAATGACAGTTTTAAAAGGAACATTTCTGCAGATTAAAGGTAAATAAAATGCACTTCAACTTCTTTAAAATAATACCTAACACCATTTATGACAGCAATCAACCAAATGTCCCCTGAATAAGGAAAAAACATACAGCATACTTTCTAGGATTTTTTTCTCTTAATTCTAAACTGCAGCTACTTTGAATATTTTTAACAAATCCAGCATATTTACTTTGTGTTGAATTTATTCAGGACCAGAGCCCAGTATCACCTCAGTCGTTCAAGACATTTCACAGGATCCAGTCCACCCAGGAGACCTGATGACTCTGCAGTGTTCTGTTCTCTCTGAGTCTGAAAACAACACATGTCCAGGGAAACACAGAGTGTTCTGGTTCAGAGCCGGATCAGATGAAAATCATCCCAGTGTCATTTACACTCATGGAAACAGACCTGGAGGATGTGAGGAGAGTCCAGAGACTCACTCTCCACAGATATGTGTCTACAGCTTCTCAAAGACCGTCAACTCCTCCGACGCCTCGACTTATTTCTGTGCTGTGGCCGCATGTGGAGAGATATTGTTTGGAAATGGGACAAAGATTGACATCAAAGGTAACTGCACAGCATTCAATATGAATCATTCTTTAACATTCATTTTCAAACAGTTGAATCCACCTGGAAGATTTTAGTGAAACATCTTAACACAATATGTTTTTATATGTTTTCAGGAGCCGACAATCAGACGGCCGTAATAGCTCTGTTTCTGTAACTGCACATATTTGGAGATGTGGCAAAAGTAGATGTTGAAGGTCAAACGTTTTTTATGCTAAGAATCTGCAGATTAAAATGTGAAATGATGGTCTCATTGCAGATTGGTGTGATCTCAACACATATATTTATCATAAAACACATCCTTTATAAAATATGCCGATGACTCCGTTGTTGTATGTCTGCTTCAAGAGAATGAGACGAGCCACGGCCCGGTAAATGACCAGTTTGTACCAGGTGTGAGGAGTCTTACCTCCAGCTGAACATATCTCAAACTCAACATATGATTATTGATTTTAGAAAGAAAACTCAAGTGAACGATGCCACTATTCAAAGGTCAGAATATTGAGTAAGTGCAATCTTATAAAAACATTGGGACCATCATTGATTTGAATTTTAACTTTGAAGCTAACGGTTTGTAAAAAGTCTAAACAGTGTTTGTGTCTGTAGGAAACTGTCGTACTTTCATGAACCATAATGATGATGTTTTATCATGCTGTTATTGGATCAGTCTTGTCTTGTTCTTTGGTGTCATGGTTTCAGTCAAACCTGCACCTCAGTGCTCTGTACCTCCGTTCTGAGGTATGTGGGGTGAGTCTGATTGGTGAGTCTCATCTCTTCCTGGCGTCTCTGAGACAGTTGCAGAGGATAGCTACCTCGATTATAAACGATGATTCTCGTCCTTTGCTCAGTGATTTTCAGCTTCTCCCCGGACGGAGGATTTTAGTCCCAACGTGCAGAACACAGCGGTACAAAAACAGCTTTGTTCCTGCTGCTATCACAGAAGTGAACAAGCTGTAGTTATATTTGCAAAAACATTTTTTTTTCACGTCAAAAACTTATTTTTAACCTGCCTGAAGAGATCATTTTTGTTTTTGATATTATTGGTTGAGATATCTCTCTCCCTTATGCTTCTTATTGTGAGAACATTGAGCACTTTTACAATTATTTGGGGTTTTTATGATGTTTTAGTCGGTTTATATATAGTTCCCCTTTCTCTAATGTGTTGTTCATTGTTACATCTGTTCTGTAATCTGTGTGTTATCTTGCTGGCTGCAAACAAACCTACTTAAGGGTACAAATAAACGCACCTGAACCTGAACTGTAATCACATTATATTAATAATTAAATCATTCTTTTTTATTTTCATTCTTGTCTAGAACGAACAGCAAGTTTTGAATTGATCGGGCTGGTCATAGCGATACTCTGCTTGGTGATTTCTCTGATTGGAAATGTTTCTCTCATTTGCTTCCAAACTCCGAGAGAAGAAAGTGAACAATCTAAAGGTTAGTGACGATGACCCGTTCTAAAAGCATTATACAATTTCATGTAACAACGTGTTCTCAGAAGGAGGAAGACACTTTTCTGCCGGGTTATAATCTTCCTAACAGCTGTGGTTGTTGGCTCAAGTAATGAGACAAACTCGTTCTCTAAGCAGCAAAAAATCATCAAACCTTCTTCATCTTTCATTTTAACTCTGCATGTATTTTCTGTTTCATTATCCAGCTGCTGTCGTCCTGCAATTAAACAGCGAGAGGGTGAAAAATCAACAGGTAAATCATTTAAAGATGTTCATGTTGTCCTTATGTTTTTGTCCGTTTAACTGTTCATGTCTATCTTTGCCCAGATTGATGAGGAGACTAAAGTTTACTCTGCTGTGGTCTTCACCATGAGGAAAGATAACCGTGGTGCAGTGAAGGATGCAAAAGTAGCGCAGAGGAAAAGGATGTGTGCTGCTGTGAAGGATTTTGGTTTGAATTAGTGAGTGAAAAGGTCTGTTTGGCTACATTTGATTTAGCTGATTTAGTTTGTTTAAAGCTTAAGAAAATGCTGATTACCTCCAAATATCTACACTTAAATAACTTAAGGAGGTGCTATGAATATGCTATCACTCAGGTTGTGACTGTATTGGTATGTGTATGCAAATGATATTCTATAATTCATAATAAAATGTATTTGTCAAACCTCCTTGGATTAAAGGACTGTAACATTCAGGCTTACCGGGTCTCCTGCGTTGTTCTTTCTGTAAGTCCATGAGCGCTTTGTTTATGAGGAAACATCACACCACATGTTGGGAGGATAAGAAATACATGTTTCTAAATCTGCTTTACATTTTCAGGGTTCTGTCAAATGTCTCGTTATCATTTGGAGATAATCAATCATTCAGTCAATCAATCTTTATTTGTTCAGCACCAATTCATAATAAATGTTTTCTACAAAAACAGCCGCTCTGCACTTTACTCTTTATTATATTTACAGAAACACAAAATTCATCCATCAGCAGACAAACATTTAGCAAAGTAACAATGGGAAGATAAAAAAAGGCAGAAGCCTGGATCAGAACCAGACTCATGTTGAACAGGCAGAAGCCTGGATCAGAACCAGACTCATGTTGAACAGGCAGAAGCCTGGATCAGAACCAGACTCATGTTGAACCGCCACCTGCTATGACTCTGTTTGGCTTGAAAGAACGGCATAACTGGGTATTACAAGGCCCCAAAGTCAGACTGGCCTCTATGAATACTCATATAAGCTGCTATGATTTTATAAAGTCATAAATACAGAACACTGTAGTGTCATTCCACTTGCACAGCTGTATTCTTTACCTTCAAGGTAGAAAATACTTTATTTCAGGTTGTAAAAATGTTTCTGAACATGAAATGATTACACGTGGGGTCCCCCAAGGGTCTATTCTTGGCCTTCTCCTTTTTCAAACAAAATAACTGTATTCGGTCCCAAACAGGAGGGATCATGAGTCAGCGCTCATTTACCATCAATTTCACAGAAGCCACACATCAAGCAAGAAATCTGGGTGTTGTTTTGGAGTCTGATATAAATGTAAACATTCACATAAAAACAAGTTCAAACACGAAGAAAAGAGGGAACAGATGACACAGTCTGAGTCGCTTTTATACCTCAGGGGAGACCTGGGGCGGGGCCCTCCTCGTGGATGGGCTTGGACAGGTTGTTGGTCGCTGCTGACGCCTGATTGGCACATTGGTGGGACTGGTCTGCCAGACGGGCCGTCAGCAGGTCCCTGGATGAGGGGGGAGCAGGACGCTGCCCCGCCACCATGGTGGTGACTCTCACTCCAGAAAAAGGTTGCCATGGGAGGGGCCCACCTTGTGGATGGGGGTGGACCGCAACATACAACTCTTTTAGTGCTGCGCAGGTTCGCAAGTGATAAATCCAATAGCAATAGCCTTAGAGGGTGGAGCCTATACGATATAGAATGCAACGCACGGTTTGCAAACATACACACACGGACGACTCAACACACTCACAGAACTCTCCAAAAGGGATGTTAAACCACACACAGAGAAGGGGGCATGTGTGCGTTAAAATGACTGTGTATCCACATCCAGGTCCAAAAATGGTCTCTTCTGATTCTAAAGAACCATCGGGGTATTTGTCAAAATGCAAATGTTGATGCTTTTACACACCACTGGTTGACTTCAGGGATGTTCAATCAGAAACCACAGATCTTTCTTTGAGATAATAGGGTGCCATATTGTCTTCTGGTTTAGCTGCCTGGTCCCAGAACAACCTGTCAGAAATCTGTAGAGCACCTTTACAATCGAGCCTTGAAGATTCTGCACAAAAACACAAATAGGACATCATCACTGCAGCATTTTAAGTAAATACAAGAATTTAAGTTTTACACATTTGCTTGATCCATTAACACTAGGACCACCAACATTCTAGACCCCCCTCCAAGCACCTCAGCCGTCTGTCAGACAGCATGTGCAAATGTAATTGTTTGTGCTCAGAAACACACAAATATTGAATTTTTTTGATGAAGTTAAATACAACTTACTTTTATGTACAACCCAAATAGGCTATCTCAGCATAAGGCAGGATTGGTAACCTTTTAAATGTCGCATGTCAATTAACAATATATGTCTGCTTTTTTAGTGCACCGTTTTTTACTGCTGCTCCACGTCTCCCGTTGCAGCGCTCTTTAGTTTGCTGGTAGCTTCACATTGCATGTGAATTTACACCAAATGACCGTGATCTAAAAACACTTACGTGACATTCAAATAAGCAGTGAGTAAAGTATGTTATTCTTCTTTTCTCTAGTCCCTCAACTAAACAACTTTTATACGCAAGGGGATGAGCCGGCCAGCCGGCTCGTCCATGTAAACAGTGTGTAGATACCACGGGACTCTCATGACAGTCATGACTCAGAGTTATTTTCAGAGGATATACTGGATTTCTGCTATATTTATGTGTAAAATATTGCATATTCTATCTTTAAATGTTGAAACATGCTTGCTCCTTAGCTCTGCAATACTCCTCTTAAAGGCTAGTTGGCGGAGTGATTTTATTGCAAGTTTAGGGTTCTGCCACATTCCCTGTTTTTTTGTGTACAGGAAACCATGAGGACTGAAACCGGCAAGCAGCAGTTGATTTTACTGCTGCTTGACCTACGTCCTACCTCAGTCAGACCCAAACTAGACTAGGCGTTTTGAGCATGCTCCACAAACCCCTCACCTGCTCCTACATAAGGGAGGTGACAAGGGTAATCTCAATAATTACAGGCCAAACAATATAGAATTCTTAATAAATGACTAGTTTAAAGATTTTCTTTCCAGAACCAAAATCATGAGCCCATATCAGTCAGGTTTGAGGGCGCACTCACACTAGGCAATCTGTACTTTGCTCAAGCATGCTCCACCCCTAAAGTCTAGTCCGCCCCTCAATGATGTCTCGAGTGAAAATAAAGGTTGAAAAAAAATTGTTTTTATTGTGTTTTTCACCAGCCAGAGGGGAGGTGCTAATCTCTCACTGGTTTGTACCTGCTCTGTTTGGCCTCAACAAGAGATATGTAGTGGGAGTTTATGGCTTCATAAAATAAGGCTGGCTGCACACTAGACAGCTACCTTGGTAAGTCTCTGAAGACTCTTCAAATAGTACAAAATGCTGCAGCTGTAGTGACAAGAACTAGGAAAAGGGATCACATTTCTCTTTTATTGGCTTCTTTGCACTGGCTCCCAATAAAATCTAGAATATAATTTAAAATCCTTTCCTCTCTTACAAAGCTCTGATCAGGAAAAATCTTATCTTAAAGAGCTGATAATGCTGTGTTACCCTTCAGGAACATTACGCTCCCAGAATGCAGGCCTAAGTACGGACTCTAAATGTACTATGGGAGGTAGAGCCTTCAGTTATCAGGTCTGATTGTGGTACCTACGGTCTCTAAATGTACTATGGGAGGTAGAGCCTTCAGTTATCAGGCCTGCTCGTGGTACCTACGGTCTCTAAATGTACTATGGGAGGTAGAGCCTTCAGTTATCAGGTCTGCTTGTGGTACAGTCTCTAAATGTACTATGGGAGGTAGAGCCTTCAGTTATCAGGCCTGCTCGTGGTACAGTCTCTAAATGTACTATGGGAGGTAGAGCCTTCAGTTATCCGGCCTGCTCGTGGTACAGTCTCTAAATGTACTATGGGAGGTAGAGCCTTCAGTTATCAGGCCTGCTCGTGGTTCCTACGGTCTCTAAATGTACTATGGGAGGTAGAGCCTTCAGTTATCAGGCCTGCTCGTGGTACCTACAGTCTCTAAATGTACTACGGGAGGTAGAGCCTTCAGTTATCAGGCCTGCTCGTGGTACCTACAGTCTCTAAATGTACTACGGGAGGTAGAGCCTTCAGTTATCAGGTCTGCTCGTGGTACCTACAGTCTCTAAATGTACTATGGGAGGTAGAGCCTTCAGTTATCAGACCTGCTCGTGGTACCTACAGTCTCTAAATGTACTATGGGAGGTAGAGCCTTCAATTATCAGGCCTGCTCGTGGTACCTACAGTCTCTAAATGTACTATGGGAGGTAGAGCCTTCAGTTATCAGGTCTGCTCGTGGTACCTACGGTCTCTAAGGGCGCGGTCACACTCGCCATCCGTACCGTGCTGTACCCAAGCACGATTGCCCCCCCACAGCGCCATTCCCCTGCTGTCTGGTGAGGCCCGCGGTCACTCTACACAAGACTAACCATGCCTAAGCACGAATACCTCTTGTACATGATGTCGTAATACTGTCGGGCTGTCAGCAGGTCCCTGGATGAGGGGGGAGCAGAACGTTGCCCCGCCACCATGGTGGTGACTCTCACTCCTAAAAAGGCCTAAAAACACCCTGGTCTGTGAACCTTTGAAGTTGAGGCACAAGTGGACTGGAGTCCTCAAAGATTTGGGGTCTGCTGCTTCTCCGCCCTGGTGTGGAATGAGGGCAGGGAACAACAGGATCCTCCCTGACTGCGAAACTCGCAGGCCATCTCATCCAGGGGGCGGACTCCCACGCCAATGGCACTGCAAGACCTCTGTGGGCCCCAGCAGACCAGATAATATCCGGCAGCTCCCAGTAGACTGGTCACCAGCAGTGGGGATTGTTTGACTCATCAGTGCACACTCAAGCGCTAAGAAAAAGACGAAACAGATCACTCAGTCTCAGCCACTTATATACCTTAGGGGAGGGACCACTCGCTAGACATATGTCTCCACACACTCACAGAACACTCCAAAAAGGATGTTAAACCACACACAGAGAGGGGGGTACTGCTGCATGTAAGGGACTAATGTGTATCCACATCCAGATCCAAATATGGTCACTTCTGGTTCGAAAGATCCATCATCGTATTTGCCAAAATGGGAAAGTTGATGCTTTCACGAACCACTTGTTGAGTGTGAAAAAATACTGAAGAAAACTGTAGTTATTGTGTTTCCGCTCAGCAGCAGGTACAGAAACCCACCATGAAAACTTGAAACAGAAGCTTGCTGCTTCTATTGTTTCATCTGCTTTAGCTTGAAAGACGGTCAAAAAAATTTCCACTGTGGTTCTAAAGTAATACCCTCATAATGATGGGCCAATCAGATTACTCTGTGATTGTTCCCTCCCACTTTATATGGTTCTATGAAGGAGAAGCAGCTTCTCATACGAGTTCATTCTACTGCTGTATTAAGTGGACGAAGGAGAAAATGAAGTCTGTTCTTGTTTTTCTACTGACGCTCACACTTGCTCGTAAGTTTATGTCCAATCTTCTCGTCTAATTCTGATCTTTTAAGGGTTAATATGTTTTATTTTTAGCACAGAGCATACATGATCTTTCTCTGTTGTTAAACACTGACATATATTTATTTTCTTCAGGATGCACCATCTATGAGAACTTTGAGACAAAGACTGTTGGTGTTGGAGATGATGTGACTCTGACGTGTCCTCGTGATGCTTCTTTATCTTCAACCCAATTTTTCTGGCTCCGGCTCGTTTCTGGTGATTTGCCTGAGGTTTTGGGAGGAACCAATGCCATTGATTCTGACCTTGTTGAAGAAACTCCTGGATTCACAGCAAAAAAAGAGCCTGGAACATTTGTGGTGATTATTAATGGAGTAAAACTCAGTGACACTGGACTTTACTTTTGTGTGAAACGAGAGAGTATTAAAATGACAGTTTTAAAAGGAACATTTCTGCAGATTAAAGGTAAATAAAATGCACTTCAACTTCTTTAAAACAATACCTAACACCATTTATGAGAGCAGTCAACCAAATGTCCCCTGAATAAGGAAAAAACATACAGCATACTTTCTAGGATGTTTTTCTCTTAATTCTAAACTGCAGCTACTTTGAATATTTTTTAACAAATCCAGCATATTTACTTTGTGTTGAATTTATTCAGGACCAGAGCCCAGTATCACCTCAGTCGTTCAAGACATTTCACAGGATCCAGTCCACCCAGGAGACCTGATGACTCTGCAGTGTTCTGTTCTCTCTGAGTCTGAAAACAACACATGTCCAGGGAAACACAGAGTGTTCTGGTTCAGAGCCGGATCAGATGAAAATCATCCCAGTGTCATTTACACTCATGGAAACAGACCTGGAGGATGTGAGGAGAGTCCAGAGGCTCACTCTCCACAGAAATGTGTCTACAGCTTCTCAAAGACCGTCAACTCCTCCGACGCCTCGACTTATTTCTGTGCTGTGGCCGCATGTGGAGAGATATTGTTTGGAAATGGGACAAAGATTGACTTCAAAGGTAACTGCACAGCATTCAATATGAATCATTTTTTAACATTCATTTTCAAACAGTTGAATCCACCTGGAAGATTTTAGTGAAACATCTTAACACAATATGTTTTTATATGTTTTCAGGAGCCGACAATCAGACGGCCGTAATAGCTCTGTTTCTGTTATCAGCTGCTTTGGCTATAAGCTTGATTATTATAGCTTTCCTGATTCATATCATCAAGACTAAATCTTGTGATTCCAGCAAAGGTAACAGAACATTATCTCCAATAAATAAATAAAGTATTGAGCAAACATTAACTCTATATCTTTGTGTAAATTAAACGTTTGCATCTTTGTTTTTAATTGATATCACAGCTGCTGAAGTTCTGCAAACACATCCTGCAGCAGATCGACGACGCCAGCAGGTGAGATACTTCAGAAAAGATTCAACGAGAATCATTTGTTGGAATATTGTTTTGCTTTTTATAAGTTTATAGAAATATCTGCTCAGACTATTTTTTCTCAGGTAGCTGATTTCTAAAAGGGCAAAAGTTTCACCCTCATGTTGCTGTTGAAACTAAATTCATGATACATACTCTGCACAGCTTTATCAACAGCATACTGACTTCAAACTATTTTTTGTTATTTTCTCAGAGCGCTGAGGACTCGTTGGTTTATTCTGCACCGACTTTTTCTAAGATTAGAACGGACAAAAGAGAGAAGAGAAAAGTCAAAGCAGCAACAGAAGAGACGATCTACACCGGGGTCAGAACTCCTCCGACTGGCTAAATAAAAGATATGCTTAAAACATTAAATAATTGATTTGTATATTTTTAAAGACTGTGAGAAATGTAAAACCTTGCAGCAATGTGACAATAAGAAGAGAATATCCTTTGTAATTTTTGAACTGTGTATGATTTGACATGTTTTGACTCATCTGTGTTCAGTCATTGTTAGATTGGTTTTATCACCAAAGGTAGAGTATTAGCACCATAAACAATATATGCAGTCGTGCACTAAACTAAAGCTGGAAGCTGGCATGCTCACTCTGTGTTGGGTAATGTTTGGTCATACAAAGTGCACTGTAGTGGGGACAAACTACAGGAAAAAGAGGGAAAGTGGAGCAGCTTACCTCTGTTTGGTAGTGGAGTGGTCTCTGATGCAGTTACAGGAAAACTTCTTTTATGTATTTTTATTGAAGGGTTTTAAAACAGGATAGGATAAGATAATACTTTATTGATCCCCAGAGGGGAAATTCGGGCGTTGCAGCAGCACGGACAAGAAATTTCAAAATACACATTAAACAGATTAGATAAATAAAAATAAAAACAGGGGGTATATGCAAAATGAATGATGAAGTTAACTATGCAGGGAGTTGAGACAGTATTTGTAGAGAATGAAGAGATAAAGTGAAACGTGATGATTAAAGTGACTTGGTATGATAACTAGCAGCAAGTAATGTAAACAGCAGAGAAGAGAGGCAGTGTTGTACCACAGTAATGAGAGTGCAGTTATATAATATAATGTAGTATAATATAATATAATATAGTGCAATATGAACAATATAGTGTAATATAATGAAAGGTTATATAATATAGACTAATATAATAATATAATAAAATATATAGAATGTACAGTATTTATGTCTATATACATTGATGCTAAATAATAATAATAATAATAATAATAATAATAATAATAATAATTATAATAATAATAATAATTATAATAATAATAATAATTATAATAATAATAATAATAATAATAATAATACAATGTTAGTAATGATAATAATAATGAAGCAGGTCATGTGGGTAATGTTTTATGGGGGTGAAGTTTAGTGTCAGGATGGACTGTTATTGTTGTCATAGGCTGCTGTTGTACAGTCTGATGGCAGTGGGCACAAAGGAGCGCCTGAAGCGCTCTGTTTTGCACCTGGGGGGGATGAGGCGTTGGCTGAAGGAGCTGCCCATCTGCCACAGCTCACCATGTAGAGGGTGAGAGGGTGTCCTTCATCCTCCTCTCACCCACTGTCTCCAAACTGTCCAGATCAAGACCCACTACAGAGCAGGCCTTCCTCACCACCTTGTTCAACAAGATTAAGATTAAGATTTAAGATTTACTTTTATTGATCCCCGCAAGGGGAAATTTCAGTTTTTACACTCTGTAAGTCATGAACACACACATAGGTTGAAATATACACACACATGCACATACAGGATCCTATGGATATGCACTATGCCACAATAATGACAGAAACAGGCACTACATACATATACATTAAGACTAGACTTAAAACATTCTGTTTTGATAAATCTTATAGTAAGGGCTGGCGCAGGTATAGATGAGCTCGTAGTTATGCTGCTATAGGCTTAGACTACCTGGGGAACTGGCATCTTGAGCTCTTATCTCTCCCTCTCTCTCTCTCTCTCTCTGTGCATTCAGATCACATTACTGAATGTCGCTATCTGTTAATCTTAGTTACTAAGCACATATTTTCCTGAGCTCTCATGTTCCAGTGTCCTCTGGATCGTTGGTGGACAGCCTGCCTCAAGTTTCAGTAGATGGCTGTTCATCATGAGGAAAACAACGTTTTTTCTTGCCACTGTAACTTTGCTAAATGTTGCTAAGTGCTATGCTCATGATGGATTAACACTGGGTCTTTGTAATATAGCAAAGAGTAAGGGCTTTTACCTGCTTTTTGTAAAGTGTCTCGAGATAAAAACTTGTTATGAATTCACGCTATACAACAAAAGATTTATTTATTGATTGAAACAGCTACAGGATACCTCCTCAAATATTTAAGCATTTTGTCTGCTGGTCTAAAAGCATTGTGAAAAGTTAATCTGCACATCTGCTGTGAAAACAACAAGCAACGCTGCATATGCTGTGGTGGGTTTGTTGGGCTGCTTCTCTGCCATTTGACCGCCCTTTGAGGTTGTCTTCTCAGAACAGGCCTAACTATGAACTTCAACAGGATGTGAACAGAGGGGAGAGAAATACTAGCCTTCAGCAGGATCATTTCAGGGTGTGTTTGGTCATTTGCTCATTAGCAGTGCAGTTTTCTTTCTGTATTATGCCGTATTCCTTATAATTACATTGGTTCTTACGTATGCATTGTGCAGCACAGCTCCTCCATACTTTAAAAAATGTTGTTTTTATTGTGTTTAAAAGATGCAATTAAAGACATCTTAATACATGTAAAGGTATGTGAGGATTCAGTCACTGATAATGTGTGCAGGCTGCTGCTTAAACACTGCTCCCAGTTTAAGAGTAAACATGATTCAAGACCACAGTCTAACATCTCAACAATAGGCACCCCCACCCCTCCATCAGTCTTTTTTCTAAAGTAAGTTTCTATTTTAAAGATTCATAAAACAAAAACGTGTGATGTCATCCCTCTTGCCCTTTTAAAACACTAACACTTTAGAGCCGGTCGATGTTGACAGGCCTCAAACTGAGAGTGAGAGAACAAGTAAAGCCCCTCTGTGTTAACACCTCTGTTTGATGCCTGACCACAGCAGTGCTTAAGTTTCCATGTGTCATTTGTTTTTTTCAGCGCTGACTTTAAATGTCTGTTTCTGTCTAAGTGTTTGCATGCACAGCTCTGCACACAAAGGAAATAAGTGAGAATACTAGACATGATGAGCCTGGTAACACCACAAACCATGATGCATTGGTCTTGGTTTTAATTACTGCACATTTAAGAACCCTTTGGACAGCTCGCTTATTTCCTTTCTGTAAGGAGGTTTTTATAGTGATGAACCAGACTGCATTATGTTGCCTCACAAGGTCTCATGTTCATGTCTATTATCAATGTATAATCAGGTAACTCTCAGATTCTCCTGAATTCAGTCCTTCGGTCTGGTAGCTGATGAGGTGCCAGGTCATTCACTTCCGTAGCACTGCTGAAGTACCACTGAACAAGCCACTGAGCCACCTTAGGATATCTTCTTATTATTATTATTCTCATTTAAAATGTTGTAATTTTCTTCCTCTAATGAGGGCATGAGACAAACATTTTGAGAACCACTGACTTAGTCTGTCCATCCAGTCTTGATGATCTGCAGTCAAAGCAGCAAAGCATAATATGCGGATTCAAGCTTACCAATTTTAACCACAGCAGCAGGCCGTCCTCACCAACAAACCCAAGGAACCTACAAGACCTCTGAGCTCAGGAGCTCCCAGGAACATATGTGGTTGGTAACAAAGATTTACAGATAGCGACAGGCAGTAATATGATCTGTAAAATAGTCAATCAATCAATCAATTGTTATATAGTCAAATCACACAGAAACAACACACAAGATGCAAACACTTCTATGCATACAATAATGGTAAACATGAAAAAAGGATGGTGACCTCCTGGAAGCACAGGAGAGGAGGAGGAGCTCTGTTGTGGAGCATAAAAAAACATGAACTATTTAAAAACATGCATTGTTAAGTTAGAATGTTAAAAGTGTTAAAAATCCCAAACAGAGACACGTGAACAAGGTACAGTCTCAGTGATCATAGACTAGAAATTCAAACAGGCCGTCATAAGAGTTGGAAAACCTAGATGAGAGAGAATGTTTAAAAACTGTAAATTTGAACAAATAGAAACAGAGGTTCACTTTCTCGTCCTCTGCATCCATATGAAGCTGTTGTATGAAGTCGAAGTGAAACTTTAATCAATGTTTTTTATCTTTCCATCACTTCCTGCGCTAAACCACAGAGTTGAGGTTGGCAGACCTTAACCTGATGTATCAACATGCAATTAATGAAAAAAAAAGCGTTCAACATATAAATGTGATGTTTTGTTCCATGTTGTCTTTTTCCTCACCCTTAATGTGAAAGTAAATTCTCTTGATATATGATCCAAACAAGGTGAAATAACATCTCATTAAGGGTTTATGTTTGTGTCCTAGAGAGCTTCACCATAAAAACATCAGCTTGGTCAACAGTGCAAAGTCAAAGATGCTCTGTAGGCAACCTTAACATCACATTTATTCATCTCTCGTGTTTTCAGCGTCTGAAACCCTCCATGAAACCAAAGCTCTCGCTGGTTTTGTTTCATGTGTTTAGGTTGGAAAGACTCAACATTTCCACTGTTGTGGCACACAGTAGCATAATCACAAGCCAATCACGTTGCTCTGACACTGATCCCTCCCACATGCAATGATTTAATTACAGTGAATCATTTTACCTCGCAGTCAAAACATCAGCCGAGTGGATTCACCAGAAAATGCTGTTTGTGCTTAATGTGCTGATGATGCTCAGAGCGGGACGTAAGTGTACTCTCAAATATTCCTACACATGTAAAGAACTAAAGTTTAACGTTGAAGAAGAGAGCATGCACAAGTCTGTCATCTCTTATATTTATGTGACAGAATGTCTTTTCAGGATGCATGAATCATCCGTCCTTTGATGAAAAGACTGCTGCAGTTGGAGACGAGGTTGAAATGAAGTGTAAGCTTGACTCTACAGGAAGCTATTTCTGGATCCGCCTCGGTTCTGGAAACTTTCCTGAATACTTAGGAAAAGCAAATGGCTTGGATGTGAAGAATTCACGCATTACAACTATGGAACAACGAGATAAGGGAGGAGAATTTATTCTGCGTATGAGAAAAGCAGAGCTGAGGGATACAGGATTTTATTATTGTATGAGAACAAATCAACGAAACTTGACTTTTCTGACAGGAACAAACCTGACAGTTAAAGGTGAGCTAATTATAATTTACACTCATTTAGCTATTTGTAAAAGATTGTGTTGAGAGTTGACAGAATTACATTTAAAAATCAGATTTTAATCTCCCAGCAGCACAACCTGGAGACGCTGCAGTCCGTCCTCCTGATCCGGTCGGTCCGGGAGACTCAGAGAAGAAGCAAACCTGTCCAGGAGAACACAGTGCGTGCTGCTTCAGAGCCGGATCACATCAGTCTCATCCAAGATGGAATTTCACTCCAGAGAACAGTGTTAAAGGAAGTGAAAGGAACCCGGCTGGAGTCTCGATAAAGAAATGTATTTGCAGTGTCACTCAGAACTTCAGCTGTTCTGGTGAGGGGACTTACTTCTTTGCTGTGGACACATGTGAGGAGAAAACTTCTGGAAACAGATCAGACTCGGCCAAACAAGGTAAATGTTTCCTTGGTGTTTGAAATGATGAGTTCAGTGCCCTGACTTGTATTTACCTTAGTCTATGAAATAAGCCTTATTTTGGACAGTCGTCCAACTAAGACGAGCCTTTAGGTTCAGGTTCACTGACTTTATTGGTACCACTTAGGTTGCAGTGAGAATCACATATACTTCATAAAACACAGATGATACATAAAACAAATGCAAAGTGCAAATGCAAGGTACATTGGTAAAAGTGCAGCAGTGCATAAAGTGCAGTTTCTAATCGTACAATTTGATAAACAAGTTTATATGTAAAAGTTACTGATTGTAAAACAGTGTAACCCGTAACCCTAACCCAACAAATATATAATAATTTGATAAATAAATGAAGCATTAAAAAGCATGACATCAGCTTCCCAGCATGCTATCTCTGTCCCTCCATACAAGATCTTCATGAAATTACAACAACCACATCAAGCAGCAAAGAAGAAAAGCATCATACAGAGATATCCTTCGACTTGTTCTGCGTAATAACGGCTGCTGGGGGGTGCTGGTGGTGGAGTGGATGGTGTGCGTCCCCCCATGTGTTGGGGCTGTGGGCCTTCGGACAGCACACTGGGTTCGGGTCAGACCTGAGACTCCTTTCCCACGTGTCGTTTCCCTTTCTCTTTCTCTTTTCTTTTCAACTGTCCTGTCTCTACATTAAGGGGCACAAGGGGCCCAGAAAGAAATCTTTCAAGAAATAAAACAAGTTAGCTATTATTATTTAATTCTTTTTCAAACAAACTCTCCTGCACAGAAGATGGAAAATACTAAAAAAATTGTAAATAGCAACCAAAAAGAATATTGTGGATATCAATAAACAAATTAAGTTTCTAATGAAGAATTTTCTTTTGGTTTTTAAGATGGCATGGCTGGTATGCACACGAGCACAGGTTTAAGTTAATCTTTATTTTCTCCTGATTTTGTATCCACTAACTGATCAACACTAAATGCATGAGGGCCTGTAATTGAGACCTGGCTTCATTTGTCAAAACATGCAGCTACAGCAGGCTAGTTAAAGGGACGGGGCTTTAAACTGCAATGTTTAAAGCTTGATCCAAAGGCAACTGAAGTCTTTGATAGACGGCGTCCAGAGGGTGTTGAGTTGAGGCTGCAGTATGTCTATAACTCCCAATTTCCACATACTGTGTGCACGCCACAGTCTTCATTTGTTTCTGAATAGAAAGCCGACATTTTGTCGCAACTCGGAGACAAGTGTTCACATGGAACGCTAATTGTTCAGAATCTGCATACAATACAAATAGTGTCGTCTGCATAGAGATGGGCATGACAACCATTCAAAGAAGAAACAATATCGCTCATATACACAGTGAAAAGCATGGGGCCCGAGATTGAACCTTGTGGACAAGAGGACATTTCCTCCTTTACTACCTTTTCAAACAGTCCCCCTGTGGTCTAAATGAAACATCTGTGCTGTGCTTTGGTCAAAATAAAACATGAATCTGGGGCGCGCTGGCGGCGCAGTGGTTAGGGCACGCGTCCCATGTATTGAGACTCTCGTCTTGAGTGGGAGGCCCGGGTCCACCCATGGCCTCTCTCCGCATGTCATTCCCCGCTCTCTCTCCCTGGTTTCCGACTCTATCCACTGTCCTATCTCTGCATTAAAGGCACAAAAAGCCCAAATATAAATCTTTAAAATATAACATGAATCAAGCACCAGAGGAGGTTTGTGACCCTGTATAAACCAGCTCTCTCAGAACGCTCCGTTTTGGTGTGTGTGTCTCTTTAAATGCAATGAGCCCCCCCTGAGTTTTCCCAGTAGTCATCACTCCTCTGTAGAGTGGCAGACCTGCTCAAAAGTTTTGTTCTAGTCTGGGGGTGGAGTCCATGGGTGGAGATACCAGCAGATTGGAGGTTATTTTTTTTATCACAATCCCACTGTGACATCACAAGGAGAGCACATTAGAAACAGAGCATTTTTCTCTGTGTTGTAAGACTTATGCAGACCACAAACAAAGGACTGGATGGGTTTCTTTCACATGTTGTGGGTCAGTAGACTCTCAGGTTACCCAAATATATGTTCAAAAACACTGAACAAGTGAATTTTTCACAGCATGTCCCCTTTACATGAGTCTTAATCACTGATTACTTACTTTGATTCTTTTGCTTATTTTTGTTCCAGCAGTGAAGGAGGACTCAAAGACAGACCACCTGTTCCTCCTCCTGTTATGTGCTGCTTTGGCTATATGCCTCGTAATTATCGCCTTTCTTATTTATTCGATAAGAAAGCTCAAGAATGCATCTTGTGGTTGTTGCAATGGTAAGCAGAGTCCCTAGTACATCAATCAATTAAACGATTAAAGACGAAACTCAGTCTGTGTTTTTATTTCATGATACAGCTGACGTCGCTCTGCAGGGACGAGCAGAAACAGCCAGTGGTGATCAGCAGAATCAGCAGGTAAGTAAAGCCGAGAGAAGATGTCATGTAAATTGTCAACGCTGCTATCCCCTAACAATCCTCTTTTTAATTATTTAAGGTGGATGAGGACTCGTTGATTTATTCCGCACCAACCTTCACGAGCAGGAAATCTGGCAGAGCACGAACAAGAGATGTACAAACCGAGGAGAAAGAGAGCATCTATGCCCACGTCAGGATTGTCGAGGGGAAATGAAACTCTAAAAAAACTATTTACGACTTCGCTATGGACTGCTTGTGCCGTTTTTTGTCCGCGCTCTTTGGGGGGAATATTTGATTTGCAGGAGAAAGATGAGAATAGGCTTCCTTTTTGAATAACTTAAAGACGTGTTTTACTGCATTCATTTACATTTTTGTTGGGAAAATGAAACCCAATGATTCAAAATATCTGTTTTGTTTTCAGCAATAGACCCACAGCATAGAGAGCTCGTGTCCATGACAGCTTGTTTCACTGAGATGTGTTCACAGAGGTTAATACTAAGTGTTAATATGTTACCTTCTTCCATCGCCCACGTCTACACATATTTGTCACAAATGTTTACATTAAAATATGTTGATTAATTAAAGATTAACTAAACCCATGTTATATACATTTTATTGTTGAGTACTTGCATTACCTCAAATTTTTCCAAAAGTTATCAAAGCCAGGGAATCTGTAATTTTATAGTTGACATAGTCCGTGTCTTTTAGGCGACCGCCATGACAGACACGAAATGTTTATCGTTGTCAAGGAAACACCAGATGTTATGCCAAAGACCGCTGCATAAGCTAGCGGGAGCTGCAACTGAAAGCTGTCGTACTGTTGCTGTATGTGCTGCAGTGATAAAAACGTCATGTAAATTAAACTCAGATACATCATTGGAAAAACATATTCTCTTTTTCAGGTCGGTTTACTACGATCAACACAGAGTTCATTTTCACCAGGGGGGAGGGGAAGGGGGAGTAGCAGAGAGAATCATTCCCATGATTCCCCGCCGGCTTCGACATTATCTTTTCTTATTGTTTTGATTGAGAGCCCCCTGGTGGCGGATTTTACATACTGTGCGTTTAACAGCACTATGTGCAGTTAACGACCTTTGGTCGGTGCCAAAATGGACCAACTAATTTCCTACATATTGTTGCTTTAAACAACTGGGCCTTGTGGATGAAAAGTTTGAATTTGAAGATATATACTTTATTCTTCCCTGAGGTAAATTCTGGTGTTTACACTCTGTTATTGAGAGACAAACATAGGCCTAAATGACACACATGCACAAACAGGACCTGTGGACATGCACTAGTGGAGAGATGTCAGACACACTGCTATGCAGGGAGCGCACCAAATGCAAATGCTCATTAGCTCTGGTTCATGTAAGGTCAGTCTAAAAGGGAGCATTAGTTCAGCCTGACTTTTAAGACCTCTGAAGGATAACGATTTAAGAATCCTGTTCTTTAAATAAGCCACCCTGTTTATCTTCCAATATGTAAAAGATGTGAAGTATCACAGATGAGAACTGGAAACAGCAACTGCTGCTTCAAAGGAAGAAGCAATCACCAAGGGAAGGAAAGTGTGCAAAGGTCACAATCGCTCGTCTTTGGCTAAAAATGATGTAAGAGCTGTAATATGCTTCGCCAAGACCAGGCTGACACCTACATGACAGGATGTTCACTTTTTGTATGTATTCTGTGGTAACCAATCAGATCCATTTGACTGGTTTGACACATGAGCTTCATTTCCTTCACTTGCTGATGAACCAACACATTATCAAAGAAGAGACCGAGTCAAGATGAAGCTGTTTTGGGTTACTCTGCTTCTTTTTCAGCGAGGATGTAAGTAATCGTTTTCTCATTCTCAGCACGCCAACTGGAACCATCAGCAAGAATACACATCGTTCTCTGCATTTAATTGATGTGTTTTGATTCATCCAGGCACACATGTTCCAGTGACCACGGTTCAACTCGGTGAACCTGCGACCTTAAAATGTGCTCTGCCCAAAATCGAGATCAGCCACCGAGAACTGAGCTGGTACAAGCAGAGCAACTGGGATACTCTGACGTTAATGGTGACTGTGCGGAAAGCTATAAAACCCATCTTCTCACCAGAGTTCTCAGAGTCAAGATTTGAGGTCAAATATGACCACGACTCCAACAACCTGACCATCCTGAGAACGAGTGAAGAGGACGAGGGAATGTATCACTGTGCGGTCACTGAGTGGATCAGCAAAACTGAATGGAGCGGAACTTATTTGGTCGTCAAAGGTAACCATGTGATATATTTTTACACGTTTTACACGTTCAGAAGACGCTGATCTAAATCTGTGCTATATAGATGTGAAAAAATCTGCCCCTAATTATCTTATATTGACATCCAATATCACCTTCAGCAGCTGCAGCCCTGTTCATAAATATCAAATATGAAATCCAGTTTCCGAACTTTAACCCTTTAATAACACAAAACCTGATTTGAGAATACTAACAATGTGCACATGACAGGATCAGCAGAGAGATAATAAATGTGCTAAATGTAGCTTTACAATATTTTTATAGTTTGTTAAAACCATTCTGTATGTGAAATATACTCATTTGTCTTAACTGGAGTTCCATCGATGTTTGAGTGGTCATAACTCGGATAAACCAGCTCCACATTTACTCCATTTCAGTGCCAATCTGCCGAGTTTGAGTACAGTCAACCTTTTCTGCTGATCCTCATTTTAAACTCACATTAGTGTTACAATGCTGGATGCCCAAAGTAAACATGGGTAAAGTTTCAGATCAAGCATCTACATAAGCCGCTGAAACCTCTTACATTTACTCTCTTCTCCAAGCAATGGAGAACAGCCCTCCCCTTGCAGCCCTGCAGTGTTCTGCCCCCTAGAAGTTTTATAGAGAGCTGGCCAATCAGAAGAGAGTGGGCACTTGGGGAGGGGGACCTTAAAGAGACAGCAGCTGAAATGAAGCGTAAAGGCAGAGGCCCAATTCGAGGCTTGTTGTTTCCGTTACTTTATTACTTCAAACAGCAGGTGTGTGGTCTCATGGTCTCGCTGAATCGTCTCGTGTGTCAGAGGATTATGAAATGAAAAATGAGTCGAGACTGTCCTCATGTCTGTGGTCTCTCAGCTTTTTTATAATTAGATCAGATTTGAAAATATTCTGGTATAAAGTCAGCTCTATGCCATCAGAGCAGACCTTTTTTTTCTACATGAAACAACGTTTTTCTGTTTTGACCTCCTGGTCTGTTGGTTTCATGCAGGAAACACTGAGAGGACAACAGAGCTGAGAGTAGTTCAGGAGCCGACAGTCTCTGATCAGCTCCGTCCAGGAGACTTGATGTCTCTGCAGTGTTCAGTCCTCTCTGACCCGGACAGTAAAACGTGTCCCGGAGGTCACAGCGTGTTGTGGTTCAGAGCCGGATCACATGAATCTCGTCCAGACATCATCTACACTGCTGGAAACAGACGTGATGGATGTGAGGAGAGATCTGCCTCTCAGAAAAGCTGTGTTCATCACTTCTCTAAGAACATCAGCTCCTCTGATGCTGGGACTTACTACTGTGCTGTGGACACATGTGGACGCCTTTTATTTGGAGATGGGACCAAAGTGGACGTTGAAGATAACAGTATCAGTAAAACAGATTCAAGTGCCTAATTATGGCTTCATGGATAAATTGCATTTAACAATTTAATTTTAAAATCTTGTAATCAGGACGTTTTCTTCTAATTCTGTTTCAGGGAAGTTTTCACTGAAGGAAACCACAGTTACTTTTCTGCTCTGTGCTGCCTTGGCCCTCACGCTCATCGTTATAGCCTTCCTTATTCATGCCATCAAGACAAACAACAACGGTAATAAAGATTACTCTTGTTTCATTTTGATAAAATAATGTTTGATTCAAATGTTTCCTAATCTTTTTTTTGTCTCTCTCCTAATTTCAGCATCTGATGCTTTGGGAGAAAACTGTGATGTTTGGAGAAGACAGATGTTGGAGAGTTTAAAGGTAAGATTAAAGTTTATAAAACTACTGTTCTGACTTTATATTCATGTTGATTGTTCTCATCTCCTTCACTGTGTTGTTACAGAGAGATCAGGTTTATTCTGCCGTCGTCTTTACCGTGATGAAATCAAAGAAAGGAGCAAAAGCAGCGGAGAAAGAGAGGATCTACGCCGCTGTGAAGGCTTTTGAGATGGATCAGTGATTCAATAGGGTCTGCTTTTTAGCACTTAGTTCTGCATGGTCTACATAACAGTCGTCTTAAGATTCAAAGGGTGTAATGGCCTGTTTGATTGTTCTCAACATTTTATAAAGCATTCTGATTCACAATGTGTTGCAACATTTTAAAGACACACTTCTTCCTAAAAGTAGACAGCAGAGTATTTTCTGTGGTAGATCCAAATAGATGAATGTACTCTTAATTAGGGGTTGCACCTTCTTATTTGTTCTCTACTCCCACACGTCCTGTGCTGGGTTGCAGGAGGTCGAGAGACGCTGTTTAGATTGTTTTTTACAGTGTTTTTACTTGTTTGTCTTCAGTGTACATTACATAGACTGTAAATGTTACTTCACAAAGCACGGAGGGATGTCACCCGTCTGTTCCTGCAGGGGGCGCTGGAGTCCCATCGATGGCGGTCTCCATGCTGGAAATGCTGTCTCAGTCTAACTTTCAGTCAACCTAACGACAGGCTGAGAGCTGGAGCTGAGGCGGGTTTTAAACCTCCTGACAAACCGTTACACCGCGCCCACCTGTCAATCAGGTCAGCTACACGCCTTATTGTGAATAACTCTTATCCTTCATCAAATCAAAACTGATGAGTCATCAAAACATTCACCCCCCGTACAGTGTGTGTCCATGGAGACATGAGCTAATCACACCTATTTGGTTTTTTGAACCAGGCTGTAAACATGTTCATCTCTGCTGTAAAAACAGGCTTTTTAGAATGGGTGTGTATGTGACTTCCTGTGTTCCTGCAGCCAGCCTCTAGTGGACACTCCAGGAACTGCAGGATTTTATACTTCAGCATCAGCTTCATTTTTTAACACCAGAGGATACCGCTTGGTGCAGCCTCAAACTGTTCAAGAGGTCGCAGGGTTAAAAGACGGCAGAGGTTGTTATAAAATGATTTAATGTTTAATTTGAAGATGATCTGAAGCTTAAACTCTGTAAATAAATAAACATATGTTTCAATAACTTGTGGAAGATCAGATCATTCCGTGTGTGTGTGTGTGTGTGTGTGATAAGTAAATCTTCTTGCTGATACAGTCCTTGATATTATTGCATGCTGACAGGTCTCATCTGATTGCAGGTTAAACATTCTGTATTTTCTTTTATACTGCTTGTGATTTTTTTTCATGATTATTTTGTTAAAAAAAGATGTTGAAATGTGGATTAAATTAAAGTTAAATCCTCTATTATTTAAAATACTGAAAAGATCTGCAGTAAACAAGCACTCATGAGGTGAAAGCCTGGTCCTGGTGGAAATCAAGAAGAGAGAGAGTAGGGTATGACATGCGGGAAAGAAGCCACAGGTTCGGAATCGAGCCTGGTCCGCCCGCTTGGAGGACCATGGCCTCTATACATGGGACACGCGCACTAACCACTGCCCCACTGCCCCACCTGCTCCCCACTTTTTTGTATTTTGTATTTTAAACGAGTGTCAAAGTTGGAATTCAGACTTCAGAGGGGCGTTCCTGATGACGTATCAGTAACTCGGAGTTTCCGACTTCCTAGATCAAATTGAACGCACCATCTGTAGTCAGAAGACTAGAAAAGGTTATACGACCTCAAGTCTTACACTTCCTGGTCAATTCGTCATACGTCATTTCCTTCCTTGTGTCCCTGAGCCTCAAATGGTCTTTGTGAACTTCTGTGTTTTAGTTCCCTGTGTTCGGATTTTGATGGACTTTGTTTGTACCTTTGCAGAATAAGTTTAGTATTTGCATTTTGCCTTTTTGTAAAAATTAAATCTTTAGTTTTCGTATCTGCAATTTGGTCCCACTCTTTGTTTTTCCAGGAACTGTCAGTCTATGGCGAATTTGCACCACGTTTTTTAAAAAAGGCTTTAAATATCAGAATGATGGTATTTAATGCAGTTGGAGTTTTATATAGTCAAATTTGGTTGTAATAATAATACTTATCCTAAATTAATTATGAATATAAATTAAAAAATATTATTAACCAAGTTTAATTGATTTGGGGCACCACTCTGAGATCAGAGAACAAATAACCAAATATCCCCAACATCAGTCTCAAATTATTTAATTAATTACTAATATAATTAATTATTAATTATCTTTATTTAATAAATTGAAGGCGTGGAATCCGTACACAAGCCTTCGCACACAGCTTGTATCACAATGCAAATATACCAGCAATCACAAACAACTGCTCTTTAAATTATAAAAGAGTTTATTTAACAAAGCCACATCAAGTCAATCAATGCACACAGATGCAGATGAGTTTTGATGGCGGCGACAGTCCCTTACGGCAAGAGTGGCGTTGATGTGTTCTCCATTCGAGTGGGAAGACGTACGTTGATGTCCTTTTCGTCGCAGGGTAGTCATGATGTCATGGACACTCCTGGAAGTTGTCTTCCAGATCAGCCTGAGTTTTTCTCGTGTGGATGCATCAGGTAAATCACAGAGGCACAGGTTGATCTCTCCGAGGTACTCATCGATGCAGCAGTTATCTGGATCAAACCGCTCTATATCCTTTGCCATAGATTCCATGAACCTTGTGTGCATTCTTTGAAATCTGGGTAATAAGGCTCATTGCAAGTCTTCTGATGATTTGATATTCCTCAGCTGGGGGCTGAGAAGTCACCCCATTTCCCATGTGGTGATTCAAACCTGTGAAGGTGTGAAAAGATGTCACAGTTGGGGCATTTTCCAAAAACTATCTCGCCCACCAACAAAATCA
The DNA here is from genome assembly GCF_963930695.1 of Labrus bergylta. Taxonomy (NCBI): domain Eukaryota; kingdom Metazoa; phylum Chordata; class Actinopteri; order Labriformes; family Labridae; genus Labrus; species Labrus bergylta. Next base: position 31,000,263 of record NC_089203.1, on the reverse strand, counting down.
ACTAACCCCTAACCCACCCACAACACTCTCTCGCCAGCCCTCAAAACCAACTGGGCAACCCACAAAAGCTAGTGACCCACCCAAGAAAAACAACTAGCCCACCAACAAAACCAACTGACCCACCCAAAAAAAACAACTAGCCCACCCACAAAACCAACTGGCCCACCAACAAAACAAACTAGCCCACCAACAAAAACAACTGACCCACCCACAAAACCAACTGGCCCACCAACAAAACAAACTAGCCCACCAACAAAACCAACTGACCCACCCACAAAACAAACTAGCCCACCAACAAAACCAACTGACCCACCCAAGAAACAAACTAGCCTACCAACAAAATGAACTGACCCACCCAAAAAAAACAACTGGCACACCCTCAAAACCAACTAGCCCACCCACAAAACCAACTGGCCCACCCTCAAAACTAACTAGCCCACCCACAAAACCAACTGGCCCACCAACAAAATCAACCTGCCCACCCACAAAACCCACTGACCACCAACAAAATCAACCTGCCCACCCACAAAACCAACTGGCCCACCAACAAAACAAACTAGCCCACCAACAAATTCAACTGACCCACCCAAAAAAAAACAACTGGCACACCCTCAAAACCAACTGGCCCACCCACAAAACAACTAGCCGACCCACAAAACCAGCTGGCCCACCCACAAAACCCACTGACCACCAACAAAATCAACCTGCCCACCAGCAAAACCAACTGGCCCACCCAAAAAAAACAACTAGCCCACCCACAAAACCAACTGGCCCACCAACAAAACAAACTAGCCCACCAACAAAACCAACTGGCCCACCCACAAAACAAACTAGCCCACCAACAAAACAAACTAGCCCACCAACAAAACCAACTGGCCCACCAACAAAACAAACTAGCCCACCAACAAAAACAACTAGCCCACCCACAAAACCAACTGGCCCACCAACAAAACAAACTAGCCCACCAACAAAAACAACTAGCCCACCCACAAAACCAACTGGCCCACCAACAAAACAAACTAGCCCACCAACAAAAACAACTAGCCCACCCACAAAACCAACTGGCCCACCAACAAAACAAACTAGCCCACCAACAAAACCAACTGACCCACCCACAAAACAAACTAGCCCACCAACAAAACCAACTGACCCACCCAAGAAACAAACTAGCCCACCAACAAAACCAACTGACCCACCCAAGAAACAAACTAGCCTACCAACAAAACCAACTGACCCACCCAAGAAACAAACTAGCCTACCAACAAAATCAACTGACCCACCCAAAAAAAACAACTGGCACACCCTCAAAACCAACTGGCCCACCCACAACACCAACTAGCCGACCCACAAAACCAACTGGCCCACCCACAAAACCAACTAGCCGACCCACAAAACCAACTGGCCCACCCACAAAACCAACTAGCCGACCCACAAAACCAACTGGCCCACCAACAAAACCAGCTGGCCCACCCACAAAACCCACTGACGACCAACAAAATCAACCTGCCCACCAACAAAACCAACTGGCCTACCCAAAAAACCATCTCGCCCAACCACAAAATCAACTAGCCCAACCACAAAACCAACTGACCCAACAACAAAACCAACTAGCCCAACCACAAAACCAACTGGCCCACCAACAAAAGCTAGTTACCCGCCCACAAAACCAACTAGCCCACCAACAAAACCAACTGGCCGACCCACAAAACACAAAAGATTGTAGCTTGCCACTGTCTTATGCAGGGGTCGCCTTAAGTTTGACATACGCTCAAACACATACAAATAAATATAAATTATTTAACCTTTCGTAATGCACCAATCATATCTACTTTATACGACGAAATAATAGAAAAAATATCTTAATGTTTTAATTACACAAAAAGAAGATTTATGTTCAAAGTCAGAATTGTTAAGTACTTCAAAATTTTTATGCACAATCCTGCACAGTCTAACTTGCAGATATACATTAACCGGTTAGTTCTTTGCAAGTAAGGCAGAGTGCTTTACCTTCCTGAGCACCTAACGTATGAAATATATGTGCAAAGTTTTTATTTACAATTAAAGTACATACAAAAGAAAGTATGCTACACTGATTTGTAAAGAAAACTACTAGCCTTGTAAAAATAAAAACCTAACGATTGCTTTAAACATAATTCCCACCCTTGACAGGGCAAATGTTTAAGGATTTTTGAGGTGACCAATGATATTTCTATGTCTCTGCCCTTAGACACGCCTCTGATTCTGATATTTAAAGCACAATCAAGAACAAATCTCCGTCGGCTGGGAAGTGCAAAACAAGCTTATAATGTGTAAAAAACATTTCAAAACTTGAGGACAAATTTACACTTAAATAATCGCCTCAAACTCTAATAAAGTAGCACAACATGGGGGCGCTTGATAGCCTAGTGTTTGTGTTGTACGCCCCGTGAACAGAGGCAATAGCTCTCATCACAGCGGCCGTGGGTTTGAGTCCAACCTCGGCCCTTTGCTTCATGTCATCCCTCACTCTCTCCTCCCAGCATTTCCTGTCTTTCCTCAGCTGTCCTATGAAAAAAAGGCAAAAGGCCCCAAAAAATATCATTGAAAAAATAAGGAGCACAACATGATATGAAAATGGAAAGACATAGTTTATTGTGAAAAAGTGAGATTCAATAGAAATACAATTTGTTTTGTCTAATTTTTTGTCTAATCTCCAATCTGGTTATACCGCCGTTGTTGTTTGTTGTCTCTACCGTCGTGACTCTGTCAGTTCTGTCTCGTGTCATTTGCTGCACTGGCCCACCAACAAAACTCACTGGCCCACCAACAAAACCCACTGGCCCACCAACAAAACCCACTGGCCCACCAACAAAACTCACTGGCCCACCAACAAAACCCACTGGCCCACCAACAAAACTCACTGGCCCACCAACAAAATCTACTGGCCCACCAACAAAACCAACTGGCCCACGAACAAAACCCCCTGGCCCACCAACAAAACCAACTGGCCCATCAAGGAACCCACTGACTCACTCACAACACCATCTGGTCCTTTACACCTAGTGCTCTAATCGTTAAATTAAATGTGACCATGTTTTTGCTGTATTAGCCCCAACTCTCTGGAATCAAGTCCCACAAACCATCAGCTCTGCAGAATCTTTGGACTGTTTCAAGAAACATCTAAAAACTCAGCTGTACAGCCAAGCCTTCATGTTACTCCCAAACTCTTTCTTGTGCTTCAATTGTTTCTGTTTTTGTCTAATTCTTATTTTGCCCTGTTGGATGTTGTGATTCATTTATGTAATAATGTGCTATGTAAATAAAGTTTTGCCAACTTACTTTTGAGCCGATGAGTCGTTGCCACCAGAACAATGGTTATATAAATTGTTTTTAAAAAGTTACACACAGTCCAGCTCTGATTAAAACAACCAAACAGTAAAGAGACATTTCACACTTCACATAATGTCATGTTGGAAAATATATCCAGCTTACAAAAGAGTTTATTCATAAAAATGAAACAAGGAGCTGGGGTATCACAGCTGGAACCTACAGAGAGGATACCATCAAGGCTATCATCACAAGCAGTTTGGGAATAAGAGAGTCCCTTTTCCTTTTCAGAACCACTAAAATTCATAAAAAGAAAAATGGTTCAGTCGTCTCTGTGTAGTCAAATGGTTCCACAAAGCCAACAGTTTTCATTAAGAACAAAGAAATCTCATCATGTTTACATTTCGTTTGTCAGGTCCAGTACCTTTCGTTGAATTGTACCACTTTTAAAAAGATGTCTTATATTGTGATAAATAATACATAAAGAGCAGAGGACATTTGTTTCCATCATAGTCAAAATCGTACATTCAGATTCCATTCAAATGTTTACAATAATGGAGCTCATAAGAGTAAAATGATCTATTCTTGGTCCAACTAGGCCGCTTCTGTCTGTACGTGTCAATAAATCCATTCATAGACTTTCTCCTACACCGGAGTATGTACAATCCAGCGACTGCTCCCTCGCAGCCGTCCATCTTTTAGCTTTCCTAGCTGCAAAATCCAGCGCTACGTAGTTCAGAGCCGCCTCGTCAGCATCCTGTAAAAGATCATTTTGACTTTGAGATGTTTGAGCCAGGATCATAAAATCAATAATATGAAACTGTTTACTACAAACGGTAGACGTTTAGTCAGACTAAAACTGTTACACAACTGTCACCTTTTGTTTATAATAGTGACTCTGACCATGAAGTAGAACTTATTTTAACCTGAACCACAATTTTTTTTACAGCTCTAACCAAACCTTTACCACAGCTACGTAAGATCAGATATAGGACCATGTTTAAACTCTGGAGCTGTCCTGTCCATCGAGGCATTAAATGTACGACGAACAAAGATTTCTGATGTTTAAAGTTGAAGAGCTGTTAAACTTGACTTTGACTCCTAGGTCCTCCTGTAAGCCCTCCTGTCCGCTTGAGGCTGGCTCCAGGAACCCAGGAAGTCACATACACACAACAGGAAAAAAAGCAGTTTTTACAGCATAAATTAACGTGTTTACAGCCTGGCACAAAAAAACCAATAGGTCTGATTAGTCATCACTGGCACACACTGCAAGGGGGGTCCATTTTGATTCTGAAAACAATCCATAGTTAGGCGCTTAGCTGACATGATTGACAGTTGGGCCTGATGTAATGTTCCAGCTCCAGCTCTCAGCCTGTTGTTAGGTTGACTGACAGTTAGGCTGAGACAGCATTTCCAGCACGGTTGGCTGCTGCCGATGGGACTCCAAAGCCCCCTGCAGAAACACTCAGGCTTCGTCCATTAACATTTAGTCTATGGCTAACACTGATAGTCGGACGCGACCTGAGAGCTCACACTGTGCAGGTAAAACTAGAAAGGAACATTTACTGTTGTCAATATAAACTCCCGCAGATGGAGGTTAGTTTTAGTTGTCTCATATGCACGGCACACAAAATGTGCTTTCTCTCTCTTACACACACAATCTGCATCATCGTTCAACACAAGCTAACTAGCAGCTAAACCAAAAATCCCTGTCAGCTGGAGGTCTGCAGATATTTCTGCCATTGTTTCTTTCATGATAGGAGACATATGAAAAGGACATTTCTGCTGTTGCCATGGTGATTTACGAAACCGTCCGTCAGTTTGTGCAGGTGAAATCATGGGGGAAAGTCTTCGAGTCTGGGAATCTTCTCAGTCCTATGACCAAAATATCAAAAATGTCAGAAATTCAATTGAACAGTGATTGGACGTCGTGCCTCATTGAACACTGCAGGACTGACGCCTGGTGATGAGGCTGAAATTTGGCCTAAATTCTAAATGAATTGTACGACTCAAAAATGGGGCCTAAATTGGCCTGAAAAATGGCGGGCTTTAGGGGGTTAAAACTATAGATGACTGATTATACTTAGAAGACATGCATTGAAAATTAAATGTATCTCATCTCTACAGCTGGTGTCGTTATTTTCATAAGTCCTTCTGGTTTTGGCACTCAGATTAAAAAATGCTCCCCCAACACCATCAGTGGATTTACACGTATCCACTGTGCAACAACCACCTGTTCCAACTCACGTTAAGCTGTACAATATATGAAAATGCTCCCCCAACACCATCAGTGGATTTACACGTATCCACTGTGCAACAACCACCTGTTCCAACTCACGTTAAGCTGTACAATATATATATATATACTATATATATATAGTATATATATATTACATATACCTCGTTATTTGGTTGATCTTCAGCTGATCTGTGACGTTCGCCTTGATTGGACGCAGTTTTTTCTCCTGTTGATAAAAGCGAGAAGTGATGGCATCACAGATACATTTAATATCAAAGACTGTTTAGAAAAGTGTTTGTTCATGAGCAGAGGTGGGAGCAGTCCTTTAAGCGTTAATGTGTTAACAAAGACGTTAACTTCGATATCACTTTATTCTGTTGATTTTTATCTGAAATGAAAATAACGTTAACGTCATAGCCTGTAAATATTAAAGGATGAACCCGGGGGCGCTGGAGTCCCATCGATGGCGGTCCCATCTACCCATCATTTGTTTTTTTGAACCAGGCTGTAAACATGTTAACAGGCTTTTAGAATGGGTGTGTATGCAACTTCCTGTGCTTCTGCAGCCAGCCTCTAGTGGACACTGGAGGAACTGCAGGATTTTACACTTCAGCATATGCTTTATTTTTTTAACATTGGAGGATGTAGCTTGTGTTTAACGAATGTGTGCCCAGCTCTGCTCATGATGACTTTGTTAATGTGTTGAACAACCTGAACTTACCTTTGCACTGTTTACACACGGGCCTTTGGTTTCTGTAGAAAATGAGAGCAGCCGTCACAAACACGCTGTAGGGCAGCAGTGTCCCAAAAGTGATGTAAAACGGCCACGGTTCTTGTTCTGAAATGAAAAGATTTAAACCACAGGAGACAGCGCTTAACCTTAAATCGCTTTTACATGATTATAATTTATTAACAGGTGTCAACATATCAAAACTGCTAATGTTCATGCAGATCGAGCTTATTCCCTGAACCTCTTCTAGAAAAACTAAAAGCAATACTGTGCCTAGGCTGAAATCATAACTATTATTATCACGAGGAAGTCTCAAGGCTTGTTCATAAACTGTCTGAACAGAGGTATGAACAGAGGTATAAACAGAGGTATGAACAGAGGTATGAACAGAGGTATGAACAGAGGTATAAACAGAGGTATAAACAGAGGTATGAACAGAGGTGTGAACAGAGGTATAAACAGAGGTATAAACAGAGGTATGAACAGAGGTATGAACAGAGGTATAAACAGAGGTATAAACAGAGGTATAAACAGAGGTATGAACAGAGGTATGAACAGAGGTATAAACAGAGGTATGAACAGAGGTATAAACAGAGGTATAAACAGAGGTATAAACAGAGGTATGAACAGAGGTATGAACAGAGGTATGAACAGAGGTATGAACAGAGGTGCACAGGCTTTGATGGGACAAAAAGGAGTGCAGGAAAAGGACTTTTCAACGGTCTGCTTCTGTCGCCCTTACACACACTAACAGTTGTTCTTAACCTTTGTGGCTTGTAACAGTCGGTATGAAATGTGCAGAAGAGTCGCTGCATCACAAACAGACGGCTGTTAGAAATTGAAGACGATCTTACGGCCTGTAGAGATTTCAAAAACTGTATTTCAGCAGAATAAGGCCAAAAAAAAAACTTTGTGGGGCGCTGGTGGTGCAGTGGTTAGTGCGCGCTCCCCATGTATGGAGGCTGTCGTCTCAAGCGGGCGGCCCGGGTTCACATCCCACCTGTGGCCTCTTTCCCGCATGTCATTCCCCTCTCTCTCTCTCTCTCTCTCTCTCTCTCTCTCCCTGATTTCCGACTCTATCCACTCTATCTCTCCATTAAAGGCATAAAAACCTCAAAAATAAATTTAAAAAAAAACTTTAAAAAAAACTTTGTGAAAGTATCATGGAGATGTTTTTCTTGCACAGTTCCTGAAGGTAACATAACAATACATGCATGATGACTTAAATAAGAATATAAAACATACGTGTCTTCACTGTAGTTCCTTCACCAAACAGGATTTGTCCACATGTGAGCACAGCGCAGTAGTACGTCCCGGCGTCAGACGAGTTGTGTATGGTTTTGGACAGATTGTAGACACAGCTTCTCTTCTCTTCTTCTTCACTTCTGTGGCTTTGAGTGTAAATAACAGCTGGATGAGCTTCTCCTGCTGCAGCTCTGAACCAGTACACACTGTGTTCACCTGGACACTGCTCTCTGTTTTCTTTGGACTTGGAGAGAAGTGAACACTGGAACTTCACTGAGCCGCCCGCCTGGACCGACTGCGCCTCCGGTCTTTGTTTCACATAGACCAGGTTCTGGTGGTTTTTATGATCTGTGTGAGTCACAGTGAAGCAGGAATTAGCTCATGATATTTGGGGCACAGATGCAGACAAAGAACAAACTGTAATGAGCATACTTTACCATTCACCGCTAAGAGAGTGCTGTTAATAACCTTCATTTCGTACGCCGTTCCAGCTTGACAGAAGTACGTTGCTTCATCTTCTTTGCTTACATTTCTGATGTTGAGAAAATACAGATTCTCCTTGACTGTGACAGTGTGTCGAGAGTTTTTAAATTGTTCTCCAACTTTTACGTTTCCAAAACTTCCTGCCGCAACCGTTTGGACCATGTATCCGAACTTGAGCTTAAACCAGTAAAACAATCCGGCTTTCAGACCGGTGATTGAACATGTCAGGTTAGAATCCTCACCAGGTTCAACCACAGTCATAGAGATCTGGTGCTGCATGTCCACAGTTTGAGCTGAAGACAGGAGAGAAAAATCACATCAGATGTTATGAGACGGCAGCAGAAAGCGTGTCAGGGTTAGATCATTGATCTCAAATGTTTCATGTTCTCATTTGTTTCAGAAAGTCTTACACATTATACTTACACAAAGCACTGAGAAGAATCAAAGCAGCAAATCTTCCAACCATTGTGCTACAGCACCCTTGTTGCACAACTGAAGTCTCCCACACAGATGTCAGACTAAGTCACAAGGTGATCAAGGTTTTCCAAAGAGCAAATCATACTGATTGGCTAACACAGAAAATGCACTTCCTGTTCTAATGTTGCAACCAAGTGACCCATTTCAGCTGATCTACCATCGAGAGCTGTTTGTGTTTCTAACTGGCAGAGCGGCCTCATATTTCTGAAGTTATATTCTAACATGATCAACACTTTAAAACTAAATACGATGACATCAATGTGGATGTTTCTGTAGGATGTTCAATGTGTGACACTTTAACACACAAAGATGCTTTTCAGATTAAGCTCCAAACAAGCCTTTGGTTGGGCATGTTGCTTTTTAATCTGTAATTAAAGCACCTATTATAGCTGTCATGCAACGTCACACATGGGCGGGCATGAAAGGCTTCCAGAGAAGTATTCAGTCTCAGTGTCCAAGTACGTGTTTGAACTAATTTTATGTGTTAAAGGTGACATATCCACCTCCTCTTCTTCAGTTTAAATAAGTCTCAGAGCTCCTCAAAACATGTGTGTGAAGTTTCTTGTTCTAAATCCACTCTGATCCTGTATTTGATCATGTCTATAAACCCCTCTATTTCAGCCCTGCTCAGAACAGGCTGTTTCTGTGTCTGTACCTTTAAATGTAAAACTAGATGTGATGAGTCTATTCTTAGATTTTACTGACCCTCTTGTTCTCCAGCCTTCACCTGGTCCATGACGCAAATGTCTGACGCCATCCTTTGAACTGTGCACAGATCTTGAGCCATGTGCACTCTGACTAACGGGTCTATTTCCTTTGCAGTCAAGCATTTACAGTAAAGTTAATCTTCAGATGAAACCACATGTTCTTTAACACTTCTTTGAAGGTGAGAAAAGGGTGCAGCTCAGATTACACTTGAAGGAGACTGACTGCTGAAGACCTGCTAAAATATATTCTACAGCTACACCTTAACTTAGATGGATGGATGGATGGATGGATGGATGGATGGATGGATGGATGGATAGATAGATAGATAGATAGATAGATAGATAGATGTATTTGAAAACATGTAAACACATACATGACAGGCCGATCATATCAGGCTGCATATAAGAAAAATAGATTGTCAAGGATCAAAATACACAAAAAAGCCAGAGGGCTTATTTCCATTGTGGTCCTCTATCACAGTACAAGATGGCAGATCGAATAAGGTGTCAGGCAAGTGACCTTAAATGGTTGATGACGTGTTTAAGGGTATAAAGCTGAGGAAAATAATAGCTGTTATCATGTTTGATTTCTCTGCAGCTTTTGATATAATTGTGTGTAAATGTTATGGTTTTTGTCAAATTACATTATCATGGATGACTCGTTATGTGAAGCTGAAGAGGATCGGTGTTAGCACTCACACCGGGGACAGTGGACGCAATGGGACCAGGTACCTGAACCTCTACTTTCTTGGAAAGATCTCTTGGGTACAGATCAAGGCAGGCTTCGTGCTTTGGCAGACCTTTTGACAAACACTCGTTACCTCAGGGTTAAGATTCTTCCTGCAAGTAGTGTGAAGCAGCTCTTTGTAACCCTGAAACACAAACTGGATCAATCAACCAATCTTTATTTGTTTAGCGACAATTCATAACAAGTGTTATCTCGAGACACTTTACAAAAGAGCAGATACAAGACCTTACTCATTGCTATATTACAAAGACCAAGCGTAAACCATCATCAGCACTTAGCAACATTTAGCAAAAGTTACAGTGGAGAGGAAAAAACTTCCTTTAA